>NC_056736.1:313581764-313859264 GCF_019279795.1 Protopterus annectens | reverse complement strand
GATGAAATCCAAGGAAAAGGTGTGAAAACACTGAAAAACTAGAGTGGTAGAAGCAGTCATAGCCAGCTTCATCTGAAGTGGCAATGCTGTACAAATGCACATATTAGTACAGCTATGTCTTTCAGAAAAAAAGTTAGTTACCACTAAGATTTTTCAAAACTAAAGCAGTGAATGCATTAGGAACAAATAAAAAATGATCAATTTGTTCTTATCTCCTGAGAAAGTTAATTGTTAATCTGTCAAAGAAAAAATTGCCAATATTTTTTTTCTCACAGTTTGCATTAAATGCACAATGTTTATTTTTCTCTATGACTATTGCTAGAATGTGCCAGTATCTGCAGTAGGAGACACAGAGGTTTCTCAGTCCCTCAGAAAATATATGAGTTCTTACAGAAGGATTTTCCAGAACCTTCTCCCTCTGCTCCTGTTCAGTCAGCTTAAAAGGATGTATGTGTGTGTTACTGCCTTCAATTTTACTGTTAGTCAGCCAGCTGTCCTTAAAAGGCATTTAGGATGTATAAACGTCCTAATTCTTTTAAATTTGTGAACACTATTCCCACACCTGACCCACCAGCTGCCTTTGTTGATCCCAGTGCTGCTGAGCACTTATTTCACTCCAGTCCTACTCTTTCTGATACGGATGGGAAAATTATTGATAGGTATGGAAAAAAATTGTATGTCTACAACCTTGGTTTTCAGAATTTGAATTGTCAAATTCATATATTAAATTTTTTTCTGACAAATTGTGAAAGTATGAGTAATGTTTTATCTGCAGTTTCTTCTTGTGAGGAAAATCTGCTTTAAATAACTTAGTTTCTTCTTTTGCACAGGCACTCCTCATTGTTTGCAGTGTGTGACTCTGTTGATACTTCTTCCAGGGCTATGGCCGCTGGCAATGTTTTAAGGAACTCTGCATAGCTGTATTCTCAGCACCTTCCAGATGGTTAAAAATGAGAATGTAAACTATCGTTTGGATGGAGATTTAGTGTTTGGCCCCTCTGCTGCAGAGGTGGTCAAAAGTGTGATGAAAGGGGCAAGCTAATCCAGAGAAATATTTTAGCTCTTCTTTTTCAAATTTCCCAAGGAATTTTCTTATTACTCTTCCATTTGTGACAGAAAACAGAATAAACAATCTCAACAAAATTCAGGTAGACAGATGTTAAAGAAGGAAAGGCAAGGGACTTCCAAAAAGAAGTTTCTAACTTTCCAAAACCAAGGACAGTCCAATATGTCTAAATGATTATTCAAGAGACCTTGTGACCCACTTCCATCTTGGCCCCCTTTTTCTTCAGGAAAGTCTTAAGCTCAATTTTTCTCTTTGGCAACAGATAGTTTCAGACAAATGGGTTATGAATATCATTCAAACATATACTGTTATGGTAAATTCAACTTATACAACTGTACTTTCACGTGCACCCCCTGACCTATCATAGACAAGCATATATGACCAAGTACAGACTGCGAGTAAGAAATACCTTCATTTTCATTTTAGGAGGATTACTGCATATGAATGAATTTGCTTACTTCATTCTTTATCTGAAAAAGTACTGTATGTAATGACTCCTTACACCTTTTATTTTACATTATAACTGATCATAGTCTGGTATTGGAATTGTAATGCCTCTCACCATAGGGCTCTCAGGGAGTTGTAAGGACAGCAGAGAAGATCATTAGTTCTTCACTTATGTCCTTGGAAGATTTGCATGAGACTTGCTGCATAGGAAGAGCAAGAAAAATAACCAATGAACTTACCAATCTTGCAAATGGCATGTTCTCCCTCCTGTCCTCAGGTAGAAGATACAGAAGCATGCACTGCAAGATTTCTAGGCTGAACAACATTTTTTCCCCTTATCCATTAGACTGTTGAACTCTGTCGACAGGTGAACCAGAAGAAAGTCAGCTCCTTCACGCCCTGAATCACCTAGGCATGTACATAGCTGTCTGATCAGGAGTAGTACACATTACAGGCTCATCACGTTCAACTAATTTTACAAACTTCATATGAGAGCAATATAGATAGTCAATGTCCGTGTTTGAATGTGCAATTCTGTCTGTTCTTCACCTGTACCGTTATACGAGAAATCCAAGAGAGTGCAATATACATTGTGCAATATCTATATGTTGTTCTATTTCTATTTATATGTTATGTTTTTGTGATGTCAAATTACTTTTTTACTAAAATATTTTTCTGTATGTATGTCCTTGCACTGGGAACAATGCAATGCAATTTCGTTCAGCTACACTGTAGTGCAGATTTGAATGACAATAAAGTTTACTTTGACTTTCATTTTTTTACTTTCATCCTCCCCCACCCAATTCAAATCACTTAGCATTTATTTTTAGCTTCTCATTCAAGTACTACATTACATCTTCTGCTGCAAGCAGACTTCACTAGTCCTGTTGCCAAAAGAAAGAACTCTAAAGGCCCATAACATTTTATACTACGTCCATCCTATCAGTGCTAGTCAAAATCTCTGGACATAATGCCTACATCTAGGTTCAAGAATTCATTATAGGGGGCGGAGCCTAATGCCTAACTGATAGCAGCAAGTTTTTGAGCTCCTTATATTTATACTAGAAATAACAGGAAGATCTTATTATTACTAAGTAATTTTTCATAAATCTTATATGTGAAACTATTAACAATAGAATTACCAACTTTGGAGAAGAAATTCTGAAATTTTCCTGTCAAAAAAACCTGAAGACTAACTAAGCTGTCTAGTAATGAGTAACTCTAAGAATTCTCACTCAGACTCTTCTCTGAAGAAAGAAATCCAACTGATATCAACTACTCTTCAAGACTTATCTCTGAAGATGGACAGGTTTACTGAAAACCTAGAAAACCTTAAAGATAGTTGCCAAAAACAAACTGAAGTCTTTAAGGAAATTCTGCAGCAGCAACAATTAAAAATAACTGACATTGAGTCATCTCTAAATGATATTGATGGAAGGCTAAAAGAAGAAGAGCTTCATAGTGAATTTCTATTACAACAGAATACTTGGCTAATAAACAAAATAGATGATATGGAGAATAGGGAAAGAAGAACAAACATAAGAATTTTTGGAGTCCCGGAGAAGACCGAGGGGGAAGACATCATTTCATTCTTGAATTCATGGCTACCTGAAATCTTAGGGCTGAAAGAAGGCTTGTCTTATGGAATCGAAAGAGCACACAGAGCCATCGGAAAACCACTTTCTGCCTCAACTAAATCTTTTCCAAGATCTATAGTGGTTAAATTTCTGTCATTTATGGACAAAGAACTGATATTGAGAACTGCATGGAGAAAAAAACAGTCATTTACAAGCTATCCCAAATAAGATTTGATAATGACTATTCGCCAAGACTCTTGGAACTAAGAAAGAAAACATGGCCCTTAGTGAAATTCTTAAAACAAAACAAAATAAAGGCACAGCTTGCATATCCTGCCAAAATTAGAATTCAGCATAGTAATGACATGAGATCATTCAACACCATTGAAGAAGCCACTTCCTTCATTAAAAACAACAATATAATCCTACTACCAGATGAAATGGACTGGTCAAATTCAACCTCCTTAAAGAGAACCTCGGGAAAAAACACTTGGACTGATGTGAGGAAAAAAACAAAAAACTGATGTTAAGAACATTGATGAATCAATTTCTCTCAAAGCATTAACTAAGGTATGATTCTTATACATAGCCTTAATTTCATTACACTTCAGTCACATAATTAGTTTTCTCTTTAATTAGGAAGTATCATA
This sequence comes from Protopterus annectens, assembly GCF_019279795.1. NCBI lineage: Eukaryota > Metazoa > Chordata > Ceratodontiformes > Protopteridae > Protopterus > Protopterus annectens. The sequence goes on along the minus strand of NC_056736.1, from coordinate 313,855,524 downwards.
ATCTGTATGTTAACATATTAATATGGTAGTGGTTTGATAGAATCTTCAGATGCTAGAGTTGTGTGTTTTTTTTTTTCTGTTCCAGCTTTCTTTAGTTAAACTCTCACAAGAGTATTAGCATTTAAATGAAAGGCCACTATTATTATAAAGTTATTAACATATTGATTAATAATTACTGTGCAAAATTTTATTAAATTAAATCCAATTCTTTATAGTCTGTCTAAAAAAAAGGGCATTCCTTGAATATTTCTTCAGGAATATGTGAGAGCGTTGTATAGAGTAAGAAGGAAGTGAATAGTAATGAAGAAGAAGTGAATAGTAATGAAGAAGAAAAAAAAAAAAAAGCAGAAAATCGCCTTCTAGTGTTTTAACATTCTAATTGACAGTTGGAGACTATTATTGCTTCATAGTATACCCTCGAGCTTTCTAGTCAGTTTTGTTACCTCATATCTTCACTAATATAGCCCAGCATTCCATTATAAGTTAAGAAACATGTCTATAAGCTGAGGCTTGTAGAACACTGCATTAGTTTTGCGAGTGGTGTGCTTCGCGCACTTTTGCAGAGTCTTTTTTGTCAGTTAGAACATTCAATGAAAATAGTAACTGTGACCTGACTTCTTAGCCCCTTTATGTTTTAATCTGTTCTCCAGAAGCTGAGTAGTTCAAGAATTGAGTAGATTTTAGCAAAAGTACGAACAGGTAAATGTATAACATATAAAGAAAAAGTATGCTACACATGTTTAAAATAAAGGGGGGGGGGAATATATATATATATATATATATATATATATATATATATATATATATATATATATATATATATATATATATATATATATAAATAAATAAAAAAGCCCATTTAGTTACTTTCTTCTTGTCGGGAAATACCAAAAGTGTGGCAGTGTAGTTAACTAATGCAAGCAAATACATAAATTCAGTTTTCAACTGCACTATGTCTGTTAAAAGTGAGATAAAATCCCAACTAATCATTGTAGTGGAGCTGCCAGATTGTATCCATGATTAGTTACTAACTGTAGCTCAGGGTTTGATTTTGATAGCTCCCATTTTCTTACTGTGTGACTCTGAACTTCTTATTTAGACTGCGTTTGGGTCATCCATGTAAAAGGGCATTTTAGGTCAGGTAAGCTTACCCACTTATCAATTAAAAAATGCCTATAAATGTAGTACCTGACAGGAATGATACATGCATGCTTCTGAATATTTCGCTTTTAGATGCCTACAAGCATCCGAATGCAGTAATGAATAGTTGGTAGTATATCACCTCTTTACCTGTTTTTTTTTGTCTCTCATATAGGTAATTTAATTTCCTTTACAGCTTAATAACCTAGAGCAAGCTAATTGATGAGAGTTTTTTCAGTTTTGGCAGTTAGTGCTAATTTTAGCAATGACTGAATTTGCTTTGTTTGTAACCTATACTGCAAGTATTTAGTAAATAGTGTTAATATCGTGAGCTGTATGATGGACTAGCATTAACCTGCAGCAATGTGGAACTGACTTTGGTATTTGGTATTTTGGCGAAATTTCACCTACACGGACCTTAAAATTGAATTAGTAAAACACCAATAATATAAAATAAAGCTATAATCAAAACATCCTGCAATTGGGAAACATGTCTATTTACGTAACAATATTTGCTATGTGCTTTCTCTGCAGTTATAAGTGCAGTGCTAACTTCTATGTATAAATTGTATTATTTTTGAAGATAAGCACAATCTGCTGTATTTACCCTTCACCTTAACAGTTAATGGGTACACCACTATGCCATAAATGCTTACGGTGGTTCCTAATGATACAGTAATATCAACAGTTTTTTTTTTTTCACTTTTATGTCACAGATGGGGAAAAAACAGGAAAGGAAATATGGTAGGGTCAAATGTAATTTATGTGCACACTATACATTTTTTGGGAGACACTATGACACATCCATGAGCTGCTCTTATAAAGTTTTAGAGAAATGTTTATATAAACAGTACACTATGTATGTATTTGGGTCTCTCCTCATTTGTTGAACTTGTGTTTTGTTGGGTGTTAGTTGGTTGAGATTGACTTCTTGAAAGTATGAGATTTGGTTTTCATTTATTGGAAACAGTAACAGTGTTATGTATGGTGTGGGATGGTAATGTGCAAGTCTATAGTAATAACATACCTCCTCACACCATACCTGATAGAAGTGTTAGCAGAACTTATACTAGGTATAGTAATAAGCAGGATATAGTCAACCACTACACAGCATTTTAGATTTAACGGCACTTCAGTAATGATCAGTAAATCTATGCTTGTCTCACTGCAAGGCAATATTGAGTTGCTATATATAATTACTTTAGTTTTATACAAATTACTAGAGAATATTAGTAGCTTTAAAATAGTAGGTTTATTAGTGTTTAGTTATTTAACGGGTTTAGGGGTTGAGGTGCTTTTACCCTCAGCGTAGTGTTCTTGACTGTTTTGACATTGGATTGGACATGGGTTTGGTGAATGAGGTGAGGCCCATGTATTCATGTATTTATGTATTCATGGATTCTTTGTGACATGCACATGTTATTTCAAATTATTAACTGTATTAAGATGTGTTACAACAAGTATTGAACAATCTTGAGTCCTGTTACTGAATATTTAACAACCCCAAGTCTGAAATGTTGTGTACTCCCATCACACTCCTAAGAAACTTCATAAATAATATAGTTAAATGATATAGGTACTCTTCACTAATTGCTGTAAGATTTAGAGATAAGAATTAAGAATATTCATTCACAATATTCACGCATCTTTTGATGGGCCACTTAATCTACTAATAAGGTTAATAAGGTCAGTAAATAGGCATATTCCAGCAGTAACAAGGTACCAACCCTTTCAAGAGTGCTCACACAAATTCTCAATTATATTGCACACATTTTTAGGTAACCCATTAAGATTATTTAATATTTATGTGTGTTTATATGTGAAAATGTTTTGGTGTAGATATAGGAGTATATTTATACATATGTGCATGAGAGGCTATATAGAATTTACTTAGAATAGTAATTAAGGAAGAATTAAAAAAGAGGACTAGTCCTTATAAGATAGTAATACTATCTGTCACATTAATAACCTGTTTTAAATGTGAAGTTCAACAAAATAAATGCAAATATAATCTAAATGTATATATTATTATGCATTTTATCTCTGTTAAGAGAAGGTCAGCTGACATACTTCATGTAACATAACCACATTTATAGAGGGTAGATAAGCTGTAATAGACATCTACTTAGAACATTCATTAAAAAAGTAACATTAACTCTAGTATAAGTACAAACTTCTAGTAAAAGATTAATTACTTTATTGAGTTGATTTATCAAGGAACATAGTACTAATTAATGCATGATACACTCTTTCATCAAATATTAATATTTTAAGATATCTTCAGGATCCAGTTAATGGAGCTCAACTTTGAATATCCTTTTCCATGCGATTGTCGACGTTGAGGGAAAATCTGTTTGATCTTATCAGATCAATCAGATTAGAAGTGCTGTGCACTTCATGTTTGTGGAACTATGTAGTAAAGTTATTTTTCAGTCAAATAAAGTATGTTGTTACAATATTTTTCACTTTTTATTTTTTTCAGTGGCCCAAACTGAAACATTTGTTAAACTATCAAAGAAACAGTTTTGTTCATTTCAGTGTTCTTCTCAGAGGAAAGAGGGGAAAATTAACATATATGTTTTCACAGGTCCTCATAAATATTAGTTCTTTACCAATGTATTCTTTTAAAATTATAATATAATATCCTATAGAAATGACAGACATAACATTGTTGTCTTTAAATGTCAATGGCTTAAATAATACTATAAAAAGATTAAATTTACTATGATATCTAAAATTACAGAGAGCGCAAGTTATATTTCTACAGGAATCCCACTTTAAAACTGATGATAACTTCACCTGGATACCTAATAACTACTTAATTCTCTCTCACTCCTCATATAAAAAAAAAACTAGGGGAGCTTTAATTTTATGGAAGAAAAGTGTAACTAACCCACAAATTATTTACAACTATGAGGATAAAGAAGGGTTACTTTCAATTGTAATAATAAAATTTCAGAATAGAATTTGGACACTGGTAAATGTGTATTGGATTCCTGGAATAGGACTATCTATAGTTAAAAAGCAGATAGAGCTAATTAATAGGGTAAATAAAGGTATTCTAATAGTAGGAGGAGACTTTAACTGTATTCTAGATAGTTCTGAGACAACCAACAAGAGGAACCTACGTCTCTCTTCCACAGGTAAATATCTTAAGAAATGGACAGAAAACTTAAAATTAATTGATACATTTAGTTTCAAAGAATCTAACTCATTATTATACTCACATCGTGATTATCGTTTTAATACTAAAACAAGAATAGATAAAATTTTTATATCCCCAGACTTAAATAGGAAGATAATAAAATTTTCTATCATCCCATGCCCACTCTCTGATCATAATGCCCTAATCCTTAAATTACAAATAGATTTTAAAAGACTAAATTTTGCCTCAAGAATACCAACTTACATTACTAAATTAAAACAATTTAAACCATGGCTAGACTCAGAAATTCAATATTTTTAGAAATAAATTCTACTGATGATCTAAAGAATATAATAATATGGGACACTCTAAAGGCCTTCTTATATGGTAGGATCATATCTTGGTTTAAAAACAAAACAAAAGAATGGGAATCAGAATTGCACAGTATCCAAAACAAATAACAGAAATTAATACAAATACTTCTGTAAAGAATTCCCAGGTAATAAAAAAGAAATTGAAGATTTGAATAAAAATATAATGAAATTTTAACTCATAAGACTAATTTGGCTTTGGAAAAACTAAAATTTAGTTCACTCTCAACATCTCCAAAACACTTACATAACTTAGCAATGAGAATAAAGAAGCAAAATATAGAAAACAATATTACAAATATTATACATGAAGGAAAAGGTAATAAAAAAGTATCAGACATAAATGATATCCTAGAAGCTTTTAAATTTCATTATACTAATCATTTTGGAAACAATAAAGACAATACTATTTTAATAGAGTCAAAAATTAGCAATCCTATAATAAATAGATTACCTGAAAAATTAAAAATTGATATTGAAAAACGCATTTCAAGGAAATAAATGACAAAATTAAGGACAGTAAAAATAATAAAGCCCCAGGAATAGATGGAATAATAATGGAATTATACAAGATATTCCCAAATTCTGCAATTTCTTTACTTCATAAGTCTCTAAATGAAATTCAAGCTCAAAACATAATTCCACCTTCCTGGCGATATTCATTAATTACTCCAATAAAAAGAGAACAAGGACCCTCCCATTGTAGCTCTTATAGACCGATTTCTCTACTTAATAACGATTACAAATTGTTTATGTCTATATTAGTCAATAGAATTAAAAAATCCTTGACTCAAATCATAAATGAGGACCAAACAGGCTTCACCTATGGCAGACATGCTTATGACAATATACAAAGAATCCTAACCATTATTGAAATATTAAATAGAGATAATATAGAGGATCTCATAATCACGCTAGATATAGAAAAAGCATTTGATTCAGTGAATTGGGACTACTTATTTAGAATTCTAGAACTTTTTGAGTTTCCTCTAAATTTTATTAATATGATAAAGAATATATATAAAGATAATTTGGCCTATGTAAAATTAGGTCCATTTACATCAGAAGTTTTCAAAATAACTAAAGGCACTAAACAAGGTTGTCCTATCTCTCCCATTCTTTTGCCTTATCAATAGAGCTATTTGCAATTACAATGCAGTGACTCAAAAATTGAAGGCTTAAGTATTCATAATAAATTTAACTCCAAGGTTATGTTGTTTGCCGATGATATACTACTAACTTTATCACCAAATAATGAATCTCTTCATGAACTAGAAATGCAAGTGGAAAATTTTTTCTAAATTCTGGCCTTTGTTTTAATAAATCTAAATCAAAACATATTTTATTTAACAGAAAGGGGACCTTCACTTGAGTAGATATCATATACTTGGAGAAAAAGTCTCTACTTTAGAATATCTAGGAATTATTATATCTGATAAAATAGATACTACTCTGACACTAAACTATAATAAAATTTTAAACTCAATAAGAACACGTACGGAAAATTGGAATAAATTGATTCTAAAATTTGAGGACAGATTGCAGCTAATACAATGATTCTTCTACCACAAATAAATTATATAGCACTAGCAATACCTATAATTCCAAATAAAAAAAATCTGAAAGAAATTAGCAAAAGCCTATTATGTTTTCTTTGGTATCCAAAAAGGAATAGAATTGCTTTTCTCATCACATTAGACCATGGGAATTAGGGGAATTAATTTTCCAGATATAGAGACGTATATCAAAGCCTCCATTTTAAACTAGTTTTAAACTGGGTAAATCCAAATTTCTCTTCTGCTTGAAATCTCTGCATATGATTATTTTTTAAATGAAAACAAAATAATAAATAATACATCACACTATATTCACAAAAATAGATTTTGGCATATATTATGCATTAATCTTCAAAATAACATAACAAAACCTACTAATCTATCATATTTAAATAATATTTATAATTTATTCAGATCCTTTATAAACTCAAATCCTGACATAAAAGTATGGTTTTAACTGTTATTACCATTTAATACATCAAAGAAATTTAAAAAGAAAATTCATGATAACACCCTCATTAATTGGGAATCTAATAATCTCATATGTTGGGCCCAATGCATACATAATCTTAAAACATTAACTAGTCAACAAGTTACAAATGAATTTAATATAATAAATGTAGACAGAGTAAGTCTCCGGAAAATTTTACTCTACTCTAAAAATGTATGCAAAATTATTAATGATTCGTCCTTCAAGTCTAAGCCAAAACTTATAAACTATATTCAAGAACTGATTTATGATAACCATAACTGGCCAAATTCAACATCTAAACTATATAAGATTTTAATAGTCTACAAGGCTAAAATAGATCAAAGCACTTGGAATTTTATATCTAGAGGTTTATCAACAAATCTGTCAAACGATTGTAAAAATAATCTTCTATACTCCATTAAACTAACTTCTAATACACAAACATGGCGAATCTTCACCTGGAAATTTTTGCATAGAGCCTTTATACTCCAAATAAAATAGCTAAATTCAACTCAAATCAAAATGTTATTTGTTGGAGATGCTCTTTAAGCTGTGAAGCGGATTGGTCTCATATATTTTATGATTGTATTAAAACGTTTTGGGAGAAAATTGGCAATTTTCTTCAAGCTATTTATAATGATACATTTGTTTTAACAAAGTCTTTAATTTTTGAATATAGATGAATTAGTAGTTATGAATAAAAGAGATCAATATCTTTTATGTACTATTCTAGCGGTTGCCAGAAAGTGTATCACAAGGAAATGGAAATCTGCAACTCCTCTGTGTTTTGAAGACTTTATATTTCTACTTAAGGAGACTGCACAAAAGGAGATAAAAGTCAAGGAAGAAAGAATGATCCCCAGAAAATGGTCAGACAACCCTGGAATAAAATACTTACACTCATAGAAGAAATGCAACTAGACACAATCTCCATCATATGAGTTCAAAGAGATATAGACTTTTGTGGACTTTTTTTTTTTTTCTCTTCTTCTTCTCTGGATTTTTTATTAATTATTATTGTACTGTTTCTCCTTTGGGTCACTTGTAAATATTGTAAATAATGTTTTTGTTCCTTTTACTATTATTGAATTGTAATCTAATTTTACTGTTTTTTTATTTTCTTCTCAAAAAACAAAATAAAAATTTGTTGAGTAAAAAAAAATAATTCATTATAACATATGGCATTTTAATTTCCCTCTTGGATTTAAGAGGTGATGTGCTTTTAATGCACTACTTTCAGACAATAACTATATTTATTCAGGAATGTGCACATTTTACATGACTGCTGCATTGTTGGTCAGTCTCAAGCAGCATTTCATATTATATCTAAATCCCTTTTTCATAAAATAGTTGTCTAAAGTACAGGCTGTGACACATTCTTTAGTCTGGTTCACCAACTATCTGTCTGGTAGAACCATCCAAGTCTGCTGTGACCAGGCCATGTCAGTGCTAGGACCATGCACTTGGGGGTTCCCAGGGATCAGTGCTGGGCACCTTATTCTTCTCCAACCTAATTTCTGAAATTAAGTGAATTCATATCACTCTTTATATTGATGAACTTAGCCTTCTGACACTGGACACAGTTGTTGGATCCATTAAAAATCCATTCAGTCAGTCATCCACAAAATGGTTTAAGGAGGAAAAAAGTGCACGGGCACTGCAAAAATAGAAGTTTGCATTTGGAAAACCAGTAAGACTTTCACTGTCCTCACCTCTAAAAAACTATTTATAGAAATGCAATAATCATGATTCAAATTAAGCATTTCAAGTTCTCGAGAATCTTCCAGAACCATCCACTTAATGCCCAGTGATTGTAATTTAAGGACAAGTCCATTTAAAGGAAACTTAGAGTGCAACCAGATTACCTGCTGAAGATATCATAGCTGTTATTGGCATTAAGCTCCTTCTCCCAAAAATAGCCTATGCTGTAGCCATCTTGGCTAATAGCTCTCAACAAAACATTAGAATAAATGATGTGGGAAACAATACACAGTTTAAGACTCTCCAGCTCAAGGAAGCAACACTGCATTTCTTTAGCTATAGTAAATGACTATTCACAAAACAGAGGGTAAATGTGTTTTAAAGCATATTGTGGATCAGTGGATACCACACTCCACTTATAAATTAATTAACATCAGTTCCCTTGTCTTATTATCTAAGGTCTCAAAAAGATAGAGAACTTAGCTTGCAGTTACTTAATTCCCTAACATAAACAGATGTAAAACTTTTTTTCAAGCTTTGTCACAGAAATGTGAAGCTAACTCCCTTGTCAAACTTGTAGTATTTTACAATCAGAAGATGGGTTGTATCCTGTTGGCCATCTTCCAAAGTTTTAGGGCACCTTCCATGCAGCCAAAAACTTATTTTTAAAAGACAGCTTTTTTTTTCTCAGCAGTGTTTGCCCTTCCTACTCATGTAGTTCAAGGGCTACAAGTTTGCTTACTTCTTGAACTGAGCTAGATTAACCTCCATTTGAGCAATGTCTATTGAGGAAAAAGCAGGTTATATATTGCAATGAATAAGCATAATAACTGGCCAGCAAGAGAAACGTAGTCTGTCTACAGAAAATCTGCAGTCTGTCTGGTATTCTGCAGTTGTTTTCTGATAATCAGGTAGACCTAAGTGTGGAGGCATGGACACATTTCAAGGGAGGCCTAAGCAAAGCTGAAAATGTTTTGTATTTAAAATGTTTTTTTTTTGTATGCAGAAGCAAACTAAATGTAGAAGATTGCTAAATGAATATAAGTATTTCAGTCAATGTACATAGAGATTGTTAAATGAATATAAGTATTTCAGTCAATGTGTGTGTGTGTGTGTGTGTGTGTGTGTGTGTGTGTGTGTGTGTGTGTGTGTGTGTGTGTGTGCGTGTGTGTGTGTGTGTGTGTGTGCATGCGTGCATGTACGTGTTGGGGAGCTTTCAGTATATTGATGACCCTGTGTTGCTATCCTCCACTATAGCTATGAGCTTTGAGTTGTTTATGACTGGTTGTGATCAAGAATACAAGTTTCAGAAATAACATATCTCTGTCATGTAGCTGCACTCACTTTTTATAACTGAGTGAGGAGGAGAATCAGCACATCCCATGTTAGGTGGGACAGCATACTGGTAAGACATTTTGAGGCAGACCTTCTTCTTACAGCCTCAAGAGACCACAGCCCCTATACTGCAACACTACAACCTCTACTAGGTCCTAAACTCTTGGAATGTATTCCCCAAAGTAAAATATACCTCAGCTTAACCAAAGTTTAGGACTTGACTAAAGGCCCACCTTCTGCTACCAGCTAAATGCCATTGCCTCTCATCTAATCATATCTCTTAACCTGAGCTTTATCACTTTCTGGCTTACTGTCCTTCATATGGCATGTTCTATTGCCCTAGTCTATACTTCTCACTCACATATAATCTTTTGCTTAACATATCTTCATCTTTAATCCACTCACAAACTCCAACATCCTTCAATCCACTCAACTATCTTTTTATTCCCACTTAAACAGTTCACATTTCAAATGATCACACAGACACCAAACCTTCTGCATGGGATTTCTTGATTTATTGTAAATAATGTTCTATATAATTGTATATACTCCTTAAATTTGTATTAGCTGATAATGGTACTTTTAAAGATGTGGATTTTCATTGTACTCTTGTTATCTTTCACCAAATGTAATTTTGACTTTCTTTCTATTCCTGGGCCGACTCTGAAATGAGTCAGTTAGGATCAGTGCTCTTCCCCATAAAAAAGAAGTTATGTCTTACATAATGTTCCATCTGTGCTTTCGATCTTCACCAATCCTTGACAGTGGGTTTGTTTCCGAACTTCGGAACTGACTCGGCCATATCTTCCAGTTCACGCTCAATAAACTCTCAAGCCATGCACTACCCATAATGCTCCTCTCTGAAATTACCTCAGATTGAGTTTGCTCAAGAAAGCAGCAGATAGACATGAAGAAATTATGGTTAAATAATAGGCATAATAAAGCAAGGCTAGATATGTGTCCTTAATAAGAAACTAGCTAAGGACTAATTTGGTCTACTAAGAGTCTCGATGGGGGAAGGAGGATTGGGATGCCAAGGATTAGTGAAGATCAACCACGCAGATGGAATGTTATGGTAAGACAAAACTTCTTTATCTGATGTTGTCAATCTTCACCTAATCCTTGACAGTGGGACAGAATATTCAGCTACTTTAGCCTTGGGAGGTCTCATGGAAGAATATTCCTGAGCACCATAGAGCCAAAGGATGCTCGACCCCTCGAGACCTGATCTAATTTGTAATGAGTGATAAAGGTATGATGAGAAGACCATGTGGCTGCTGCACAGATGTTGTCTAGAGAAACTCTGGCATGAAAAACTGCTGACGTCGCCACAGCTCTTGTTGAATGGGCTTGAAGTGGTTTGGGAAGTTGAAGTCCTTTAGAGTGATAAATGAACGTGATGCAGTCTCTGAGCCATTTAGCTAAAGTAACCTTAGCAACTGGATTACCCATATGGAGGGCAGAGAATGCCACAAATAATTGATCTGATTTCCTAAATTTCTTAGTCCTGTGAAGATAAAAACTTAGTTGTCTGTGCACATCAAGTGAATGAAGGGCATATTCCCCTTTATTAGAAAAATTAGGGAAAAAACTGGCAATTGTAGCAACTGATTAATGCTGGTTTCAGAGACAACCTTTGGTAAGAAAGATGGATTTGTTCGAAGTGCAACTCTATCTTTGTGAAATAGTAAATAGGGTGGTTTGCAAAATAGGGCCTGAAGCTAAGATACTGTTCTGGCAGAAATGATAGCCACCAAAAATAAAGTCTCCTAAGACAAATGTTTTAAGTCACAAGTTGCTGACGGTTCAAAAGGGGTCATAGTAAGGGCATGAAGAACAACATGTAGATCCCAAGGGGGAGCATGTTCTTTAAAGGGAGGTCTTAACATTAGGAGTCCTTTTAGGAATGCTTTACAAAGTTTGTGCGACATTAAAGAAGTATCATTCAGTCCTGTATGAAAGTTCAAAATCACTGCTAGATGAACTTTAATCAAAGATGTGGAGGAACCAGATTGGCAAAATGTAGCTAAAAAATCCAAAATGTCATGAATAAGACTGGTATAAGAGTCCAATTCTTTGTCCAGTGCCTATTTAGCAAATTTTTCCCATTTGCTATGATACAGTTTCCTAGCAGAAGGTTTGTGATGAGCAACAATAATTCATTAGACAGGAGAAGAGAGAAAAGAATACCTGGCAGTCATGGTAATTGGAGTTGCCACGCAGTGAGCTTGAGATGTTGAAGATATGGATGAACCTTGCCCTTTGGGTGAGTTAGCAGATCTGGAGCTGTGTCCAGAATCCATGGTTTCTGTATTAAATGAGGCCAAAGGAAGGGAAACCAAACCTGTCGAGGCCAGAAACGGGCAATGAGGATTACTGAATTTTCCATCCTTTTGTCTTTCTTTAGGAACTGTGAAATGAGTGGGGTTAGGGGAAAAGCATATAGAAGACTGAGGGGGGGGCAATCGTGGAGAAGAGAATCTCTGGTAATTCCCCTGGAGGGGGAGTAGGGCAAAGCAACTTCTAAACTTGATGTTTAGGGCAGAGGCAAAAAGATTGCAGCAAGGTTGACCCCAGCGGTGAAAAATCTTGTTCATCACTAAAGGAGTGAGAGACTAGTTGTGAGGCAAGAGAATCATTTGCTCAATTTGTTACATTGAAGCTCCCTGGAATGTGCATTGCTGTCAGGAAGCGGTTGGAAGAAACCGCCCATTGCCGTATTCTGAGTGCTTCTCGACACAGTGGGTAAGATCTGGTTTCCTCTTGTTTGTTTATATACCAGACTACTGACATGTTGTCTGTCTGAATCACTACTGTCCCAAGAGGAATGGCATCTTGGAATGCTTGCAACACTAACATCACTGCCCTCATCTTTAGAACATTGGTGTTCAAGTTGGCCTCTAATTGGGACCACATGCCTTGGACTGTTCTTCCAGATAATGCCCCCTCCACCCTATCTGGAAAGCATCTGTGGTCACTATGGCTTGGGGCTGTGGAAGTATGAATGGCTGACCCAAGGAAATCTGGGTGGAGGGTAGCCACCACATGAGGTCCTGTTTGCAGTGATTGGTAATCAAAATTAGATGAGACATTGGTTGGTGCATCAAGGACCATTGGGAAGCTAGTAACCAAAAATCCTTGCTGCCTTAGATGAGCTGCTACCACTGCCATGCATTTGGTGAACACCCTGGGGGCTGTGGTGAGACCAAAGGGTAGTGTTCTGAATTGGAAATGACTGGCTCCTAGCCAGAAGTGCAGAAACCCCCTGAAGCTCTTTTCCATTTTTATGCGGTGATAAGTATCTTGGAGGTCTATAGAGCACATCCAGTTGTCTTTTTCCAAAAATGGAAGTATCGACTGAACCAAGACCATCCAGAATTTGGTTTGCTGAACTGCCATGTTGAACTGGCTGAGAACCAACAAGGGTCTCCAGTCCCCTGTTTTCTTGTGTACTGAAAAGAACCTTGAGTAAAATCCAGATCCTGTTTGGTCTGATGAGTCTTTTGTCTAGCAGTTTTTGAATTTCTAATACTGCTGCTTCCCTGTGACTGGGTGGTACATCCGAGAGTTTTGTCTGGGGTTTTGGGGGTAATGATAAAGAAATTCTGTAGCCTCTGGATATTATTCCCTGCACTCATTTGTCCATAGTTAACATTTGCCAGACAGATTGCTGCAGAGGAAGTCGCCCCCTGACTGCCTCCAGAGAAGGGCAGTTGGACCCCTGATCAGGAGTGCTGGTAGGAAGTACCAGAGAAAGATTCTCTGGATCCCCTGATTTTGCAGTCCATTTCTGTCTCTGGGGTGACATCTTCCATTACTTCCCCCTCACCCCAGGGAAAGTCCTTGCCTCATGACTCTTGGAAAGGCCCTTTGGATTTTTTAAAGTCTCCCACTTCTCTAGTTCTTAGAGTATAGTCTCTGAGGAGTGGAAAAATGTATGTCTATGGCAGACAGGGTCTTACCATCCTTTTCACATCTGGCTAGAGTGTCTTTTATCTTGGGACCAAAAAGGGTAGAGCCGTCAAATGGAGCGTTGATGAGTGATGCTTTAAATGGCTCCACAAAGTCACACAAGTGCATCCAGGAGTGCCTTCTGATGACTATGCCTGAACCTGCTGCTCTAGTCATCCCTTCAGCTGTCTGAGCAATGAGCCTCATGGGTGAGTTAGAGATTGCATTAAGGGTTGCAAGCTGAGACATAACTTTGTCATGAACCCCTTCAGCCACTGATCTTGAGAGGGTATCTGAAAACTCTTTGATCAGATCCCTCTGTAATCTGGTAAAGTGTGCCATATAATTCAAAGACCTGAGAGCAAAGGTCATTAAAGCATAAATGTGCTTCCCAAATCTATCCAACATCCTAGACTCCTTGTTCGGAGGATGGATAGTCAGACTTTCCTCAGCAAGTTCCTTTTTGGTGGCAGCCACTATCACCAAGGCATCAACGGGTGGTTCATCTTTAGGGAGTGATAAGATACATTCAGGTCTCTTGGGTATCAGCTCTATGGCATCGGGCATCTTCCACACCCAATGAGCCATCAAATAATGAGATTGTCAGCAGATGGAGAGATCCAAGAAGTAGAGGGCTGAACATGAAAAGCCTCCAGGTATACTGATTCCACCGAGGAAGGTTGAATGGAGGACCAGCTACCCCTCTGTTTCATGATTTCTGGAATGTCCCCAAAGGAAACATCATCAGGGGATGACCTGGGCAAACCTTCCCCCTCATCAAAATCAATATCTTCAATGAAGGACTCCTCCAGGGAGTCCAGGTGCTTCCTCTTGCACTTCTTCTTCACAGGGACTTCCTCAGGGGGATGATCCAGGGAAGTATCCAAAGAAGACACCACTAACGTGGGTGTCACCTGGGACTTTTGTGCCCTCTGTCCTGGGGATGAGACTGATGGTAGCTCAGGCCAAGAGGATGAAGAAATTTGTCCTGAAAGGGATGGCAAAGACTGAGAGTCCCCAATGGACAAAGCCTTCTCCATGATCTCGAAGGCCAGACCCCTGTAGAACGATAGGAGCCTGGAACCAAAATAGAATCCTTTGAAACTGTAGTCACACCCCACACCAAGGAGGCAGCCTCCAGAATAGAAGCCTGGGTTGAAACTACAAAGGCCAAAGCAACAAGGGACATGGATGCTTCCAAAGGAAATGAAAGTGATCCATGCACCTCGGACCCAACTAGAGAGTCTCAACCCTGGGAGACGCCCGGTGCTGAATGCTTAGAGGATCTCAAGACAGCTCTTGGAACAGGAGAAGAGGATCCTATCAGACCCAAGACAGTTGATGCTGGAAGAGTTGGAACCGAGGGCTCCAAGGACTCAGCAAGAGTTGGAGGAGTAGAGCATGGAGGGGTCATAGATTGGTTGGTTCATACACCAGCATGGCTAGTAACTGAGAATAATCCCCTCACTGTCAGAAGCTGATCCACCAGTCTCAAAATATAAACTCTTAGTAGATCGAATTGAAGCAGAAGAAGGAGACTTAGGGGGTCTCACTTCCAAAAAGGGGCTTAGTAGCATGTCTTTGAAGGAGTCAATAGTAGGCAAGTAAGTCATTCTTGGGGGTGGAGGCAGTCCTGAATATTTTGGCACTGAAGAAACAGTGGATGCTGAAGAAGTAGCTGTCAGCTCCAATGGAGATTTATTTAGCTTTGGAACCACATAAACCTTTGAGTGCCATGGAGCTCCTCGGTACCAAGGTTGATTTAGGCAATTTTCTTGTCAGTTCCAAAGAACGTGGAATTGAAGAAGGCCTTTTCTTTGAAGCAGAAGAAGAGGAGGATGAAGATGTGCTAGCTTCAGTCCTGGACACAGAAATGGCCTCGTCAAATCCAGATTTAAGGATTCCTTTCAAAATTCAATTGCTCTTTCTCTCCGTTAAAGTACAGGTTGAAAACCCATGACAGATTGGAAGTCTTCCTGGAGATGAATCTTCCGCAGACAATATACACACAAGGTATGCCTGTCAGAGTTGGGTATTTTACCCTGACACTTCAGGCACTTTTAAAAACTGGAGGTACCCTTAGAAGACTTAGGAGAAAGTTGTTTTTCAGCCATAATGAAGAATGTAACAATAAACTCTCACATACTCACATGACAAGGAAGAAATACTTAATGAAGATACGGAGTTTTTTTTTTTAAGTAGACAGAGAAAGAGAAAATACCAAGAATGGTACTTAGAAATACCTAAAAAGGTAAGAATGTACCAATAATGGTACTTAAAAGGCCTACCAATGGTAGATAGAAGAGAGAAGAATCTCAGTAACACACTAATGCCAACTACGAGAGGAGTGGGTAGCTAGGAGGGAGACTAACAATAGATAAAGTAACTAAATATAAGAAAAGAGAGTTTTAATAAAGAAAAAACTTACTATAATAGCCAAGGCCGGAGAGCAAGACAAACATGTCTGGTCTGTGAAGAGGCAAACGAGATCTGAGGTAATCTCTGTGAGGAGCATTATGGATAGTGCCTGGCTTGAGAGTTTGATGAGCACAAGCTGGAAGATATGGCCGAGTTGGTTCCGAGGTTCAGAACCAAACCCACTGTCAAGGATTGAGTGAAGATTGACAACCTCAGATTAAATGTTATAAAAACACATAAAATAACTCAATAACACCTACGTGTTGTGTAATGTCACACCTCTAGCAGCCTAGCACATGTTGCTTTCCAGAACATTTTTGAAAAATAAACTTTGAAAGCATAAGATAAACAAATGTAAGTATTCTGTGAACAATAAATGCTATTAATGCAATACAAATAACAGTGTTATCAGTAAGAAGTGTTCTTTACACTGATAATAGTGCATTCCTAGTTTTTCCATAAATGCTATAATAGATTATAATGCACACAAACTCAAAATTATATTTTTTGCTACACTTTCATAGGTTCATAGGTTCACCTGAAGCCTGAAGGCATTTAAAAGCCTAGCCGGAATGTGTTGGCTTTCGCCACCCCCTTAGATTAGTTCCCTGTGCCTCTGTCCAGCAGAGCCATTGAAGTGATCCCTGAGGTAAACTTTCTGTTTCCCATCCACTCATCAAGGTTTGTCTTGAAGAGGGTTAGCGAAGAGCTCTGCCTAATGTAGATTGGAATCTTGTTCCAGAGCATGGGAAGTCTCTGGGACAGGAATCTATTCCTCCAGCACATCCTATTTATTGTTGTGGTGAGGTTTCGATCCCTGGAGCATGTGGCTCAAGAGGATATGGTTTTCTTTAGGTGGAGCATGTCCATCAATTCTGGGTTGGACATGGCCTTGTATGTCAGGCAGAGATCACCTCTGAGTAGGTGGTATGCAACCGAGTACAGCTGGAGTTTCTTCAGTCGAGCTGTATAGGGCATCTGCTTGAGGCCAGTGATCCTCTTGGTGAGGAACTTCTGTGGTCTTTCCAGTTGTTGCAGGTGTCTTGTAAGGTACATCCCAAATGGGGCATTGTACTCTATGATGGGTCTGATGAGTGATGCGTAGAGGGGCACAATGACCTCTTTCGATCTGGATGCAAACCCTTTTGTGATTAGATGGGCCACATAGAAGGATTTTCTAACCACTTTGGCCATGTGATTATCAAAGGAGAGGTTACTATCTACTTGGGTCCCCAGATCCCTTTTTACATCTTCCGTATTTAGGGGCTACCACCTATGTGGTAGTTTGTGGGTACTTTGTTTTTTCCAAAGGGGATGACTATGCACTTTCTGGCATTTAGCTTGAGGCCATGGTTTTGACACCAGGTATTTGTCTCAATGAGACCCTTTGGAGGAGGTCTGTGTCAGCTGGAGAGTCAGTTATAGCCCCTAGTTTGCAGTTGTCTGCGAACTTGGTCATCCATAGTCCTCCTGTGATTGCCTGTACCTCTGAGAAGTATATGCCGAACAGGAGGGGTCCTAGGACTGAGCCCTGGGGAATGCCACTTGTAACCAGTTTAGAGTCAGACCTAGCTCCTGCAACTCTTACCATGTGGGTTCTGTCTGTGATCCAGTTGGCAACCCATCTCGTGACGCAGGGGTTTATGTTCAGGCTGGTGAGCTTGTCTATAATACCTGAGTGGGGAAGGGTGTCAAAGGCCTTTGTGAGGTCTAGGTAGGCTGTATGGACCATCTTTCCCTTGTCTATAGCCTTGGTAACTGTCTCAAAGAAGTCCACCAGGTTTAGGAGGCATGATCTGCCCTTAACAAAACCGAACTGGGTAAGGTTCAGTGTTTGGAGGTTTCCAATGTCTCTGTTAATGAGATCCATGATGATGCGCTCCATAGCTTTGCAGACCAAGCTAGTCAGGCTTATAGGGTGATAGTTCCAGGGGTCCATTGTGGCTCCACCTTTTTGGAGCAGAATAGCCATTGCTGTGCACCACTCTGTGGGCATGTAGCCTGTGGAGAGGCTGAGTTTAAACAGTGTGTTTAGGTGAGGGGATAGTTCATCTTTGAGCTCATGTAGGACACAACCTGGGTTATTGTCCGGTCCCATTGATGCTGTGATTTTTGTTTTGGAGAGGGCTATTTTAACTGGAGTGTCTGTAATTTCAAGGGCACTACATTCTTCTGGTATAGTTAGGGGCCCTTTTGGGGGTGAGAGGAGGGTGAAGTTTGCACTGAACCTGTCTGCAAGGATGTTGGCTATATCGGTCAGTTCAGTATATTTTGTCCCATTCTGCACTAACTCCGAGCAGATCTGAGAATTGCCACTTAGATTCTTGACATAGCTAAAGAATCCCTTGTGGTTATCTTTGGAGTCCATGGCAATTTTTCTTTCTAAGCTAGCCTTGGATGATTTTATGAGGGAATGTAGTTTCCTGCTGATACTGATCAGGGATGTCTTCCCTTTTTGGGATTTTACTCTTTTCTGTACTAGTTTCCTCCTTCTATTGTATAGCTTGTTTATGGCAGGGGTCCACCAGACTGGTTTCCTTTTCTTGGAGGAGTGAGTCTTGGTTTTGTTTGGGATAGCACAATCCATGCATTCTTGTAGGTGCCCGTAGAGTGCATTAGTAAAGGATTTTGCAGCTTGGACGTTATCCTTTAGCATGGGGGTTTGAAACTTCCCACCTCGGTCTTAAGTAACATGAAGTTTGCTTTTGAAAAGTTTTTCATGGTGGTTTCTTTGACTGGGGGGGTGATGGCGGAATGTAGATATCCAGAGAGATTAGTTTATGGTCAGATCTAATGAGCAAGGGGTTGACCTCCGGTGTGGAACACCGGTCGCCCATGTTGGTGATGACCAGGTCCAATATGTTGTCACCTCTGGTGGGGATGTTGACCAGTTGATCCAGGGTGTTTGAGTTTATAAATTCTAGGAAATGTTGGGCAAGGGAGTTCGTACTTGAGTAGTTCTCCCAGTTAATGTTTGGGTAATTGAAATCACCCAATATCAGGTTGTTTGGTAGGACCTTTATGTTTCCCAGTGTTTCCAGCAATGTGGAGTGGGGGTTCTGGGACATGGTGGGTGATCTGTAGCAAGCTAAAATTTGAATAACAGTTTTGCCCGTTGTTAGTTGGACGTGGACGATCTCTGAAGCATCGTGCTGTGCCACTAACCTGGAGATGTGGGTATCCTTGATGAATATGGATACTTCCCCGCCTTTGGATTTCGGCCCGGGTTTTGTGGCCAAAATGTGTGGTATGAGTTGTAGCCTGGTGGTGCTGGGGTGCACGCTGGAGTCTTTAACCAGGTTTCTGTTACTGCACATATATTGATTTTCTCCATACTGAAGTGTGCCTCGAGTGCGTGTATTTTGAGGTTTAGACTTCTGGCATTGAGCAGCATTACCCTCAGTTTTTTGTTACTTGTGTTATTTACGGTGGTGGGTTTGTCTTTTATGCCTTGCCTAAAAAAGGCACTATGGGGTGGCAAGAGCCTTGGCCAGTATTCGAAAGCCTAAGGGTGACAGGAGCAAGCCATCTCTAGCAAAGCAGCGTGGCTTGTCGAGCATGTCATCCCAGGCTGACAGACACTGGATCCCCTTTGAATGACACCAGAAGCTTAGCCAATTGTTGAAACTGATCATTTTTTCTCTATACCGTGGTATCTTTCTTGGTGAGGGCAGGATGCTACTCAGTGTCAGGGTCATACCGGCCTGGGCTACGTGATCAGAGAGCTCCTCCATGTCTCTTTTCATGTAGACCAGGGAGGTACGTTTCAGGTCATTCACACCAACATGGGCAATGACAGAGTCATATTTGTACTTGTTCTGGAGTGACCTGAGTGCTTGTGTTATGTGGCGGATCCTGGCACCCGACAGGCAATTAACAGTAACCTTTGCCTTGTTCAGCCTAGTGAGTGGGACGTCAGTGTGCCTGACTATAGAGTCACCTATTACTAGTGTGCTGGGTATGTTATTTTGCCTTAAGGGCTGTGATTGTGTGGCACACTGGTTTTGTGAAGTATGTGTTTCATGGTTTGTTTTGGGGGTGGAGGTTGCTTGGATGTCTGCTTTGGAGGTCTCTTTTGCTTTTGCAGATTTTTATTTAGAGACTCCGAGTATGTTTTTGTGTATTTATGTGTGTTTTTTGCCAGTGCTGGTTTCATAGGTCTATGTGAGACTGGTGGTGTGATGCAAGTAATTCCCTTCTCCTCTTGACTGCCTGGTCCAGTCTTGGGTTGAGAGAGCTTAGCCTCTGGTTTGGCTGTATAATTGCATCTCTCACATGTATTAGGGTTTGGTGGAAGGAGGAGAGGGTTGTCTGTGTACATGAGGCAATTGTAAAATTACCTCAAAATGCCCAGATTCACCAATTGGACTGGAGAGTACACCTGAAACTGCCCTTTGGACATGCCTGGATAGGTACAGTGAGCTGTTTTACTGATTGGCTGATAAGGTCGAATAGAGAGCCTTGTCCTTCTCTACAGTATATGGGGGTCTAGTGCTAAGGTTTATTAGTGCTTGCTATGAGTTTTGGGCAATTGCCGGGATGAGAAGTGAATGATTTGAGTGCTTAAGATGTAAGTTTGTCTAGTTCCAAGGAAAAAATTGAAGAGTAGACTTTGTGGTGCCGGGAATAGTTATACCCTAGCTAACCGGTGCTGCCTGCCGTGCAAAACTGCGCAAATGCAGATTTTATAGCAGGGAAATGAAAGAGATAGAAAATAGCCCAAAAAATGGCCAATAAACTACTAATTTCTGGGCTAAAACCACTCCTCCAGGGACAGATAGGCTGCTCAAAGCTCCCTCTCTCACAGTGAAAAGAGAAACTTCCTTCTATCCAAGTAAGATATGGGCAAACACAGAAACTTGTAACACAGCCCTGAATTCAGCACTAACCTGAAAACTGGACTAAACTAGCTTAGAAAGGTGGGAAAACAAGTTTTTTTTATTGTTTTGTTTTTTTCAGAAAATAAAGCAGATACAATCAAAACACACTTTAAATGCACAGAAATGGCTATCACACTTGAGTGTGTAGCCTACAACAGTTAAACAGGTAATTTAAACACAAAAATGACTTTGTTAAAGTGCAGGCAGTAAAATAAGTACAATATGTAGCTGAAACAAGCTTTTTTAATCACAGAAACTCTAGAAAATTGGTGTTTTAGATGGAATAAGCTAAAAGCAGCAAGAAAATGCAGAAAAATTATACTTAATCACTCCAAAGTTTCTCTTTTGTCTCTCTGCTGCTGTAGAACTCTGCAGGGCACCAGGCAGGAGCTTGCTGAGCTGTATACTAGCACAAAAGCCTTGCAAATGTTGGTTTTATAGCAGGGAAATGAAAGAGATAGAAATTAGCCCAAAATAGCCAATAAACTCCTAATTTCTGGGCTGAAATCACTCCTCCAGGGACAGATAGGCTGGTCAAAGCTCCCTCTCTCACAGTGAACAGAGAAACTTCCTTATATTTAAGTAAGGCATGGGCAAGCACAAAAACATATAACATAGCCCTGAATTCAGCACTAACCGGAAAACTGGACTAAACTAGCTTAGAAAGGCGGGAAAACAAGTAATTTAAATACAAAAAATACTTTGTTAAAGTGCAGGCAGTAAAATAAGTACAATATGTAGCTGAAACAAGTTTTTTAAATCATAGAAACTCTGGAAAATTGGTGTTTTATGTGGAATTAGCTAAAGGCAGGAAGTAAATGCAGCAAAATGACACTTAATCACTCTAAAGTCTTTCTTTTGTCTCTCTGCTGCTGTAGAACTCTGCAGGGCACCAGGCAGGAGCTTGCTGAGCTGTATACTAGCACAAAAACCGCAAATGCAGGTTTTATAGCAGGGGAATGAAAGAGATAGAGATTAGCCCAAAATGGACAATAAACTACTAATTTCTGGGCTGACACCACTCCTCCAGGGACAGATAGGCTGCTCAAAGCTCCCTCTCTCACAGTGAACAGAGAAACTTCCTTCTATCTAAGTAAGGTATGGGCAAACACATAAACTTGTAACATAGCCCTGAATTCAGCACTAACCTGAAAACTGGATTAAACTAGCTTAGAAAGGCAGGAAAACGTGTATTTTTTTTTGTTGTTGTTTTGTTTTTAAATAAATAAATAAATAAAGCAGAAACAATCAAAAAAACACTTTAAATGCACAGAAATGGCTATCACACTTGAGTGTGTAGCCTACAACAATTAAACAGGTAATTTAAACACAAAAATGACTCTGTTAAAGTGCAGGCAGTAAAATAAGTACAATATGTAGCTGAAACAAACTTTTTAAATCACAGAAACTGTAGAAAATCAGCTTTTGAGGTGGAATTAGCTAAAGGCAGCAAGAAAATGCAAAAAAATTATACTTAATCACTCCAAAGTCTCTCTTTCATCTCTCTGATGCTGTAGAACTCTGTAGGGCACTATGCAGGAGCTTGCTGAGTTGTATACTTTCACAAACAAATTGTCATAGGTTCATAGGTTGGTACTGGGCTATCTGCCCGAAGGCATATATTAGCCCTGCCACGTTGTGCGGTATTCACTTTAGTAGTTCCCTAGACCCTTGTACTAGCAGCTAGTACCCTTGGCCCCTAAAATATCTTTGAAACTGTGTAACCTTGATATATATTGTTATAATATTTTTGTTAACCAGATATAATCTTTCACATGATGGCAAGAAATTCCTCAGAGTATGTGTTTATAGCGATATTTTCAGAAATATGAAAATATATGCTTAATTCTATAATTAGCAATGTAAATAACATTGAATATCTCTTAATATGAGCAACTCACAGTGTAAATATCAAAGCTAGTTTTCCTCAGTAATATCAATGTTTCACCAGATGTCATGCAACAGTTTGAAAGTCTTTAAGTGTTTTTGAAGTATTATGAACAAAATGAAATACTGTTTATTTTTATAATTATTAACAAATAACTAGCAAATCTCAGGTAAAATGTGATATAAATGGACATTAACAATGAAGTTTCCTGTCTCCCACCATCAGTGATGCCTGATGTGTCTGTGATATGACTGGGTAGATTTTTAATTTATTTCTTGAAATGTTTAGGAGAAGAACTCAAGACTGCATGACTGTTTCTTTAGCAAATTGTGTTGGTAAAGTTGGTTAAAAATAGCCTGCCTTCTGTACCAGGGATTGATAATAGGGCATCAGCAATGAAAAATGGATAAGTGAGTGCTGAGTGAAACATCATCTCTGGTAAAGCTTTTAGCTGAGTTTAAAGCATAAGCTGCCATTACAAAGGGATAATTAGTAGGGCTTATAAAACATTGTGTGATAACTATAAGAAACAATCAGAGGAGGTTAGAATAGATTAGAAAGAGACAAGGGAAAGGTAGCTTTAAAGGAACAATAATACATCTCAATAGCTCCCATGTATGTAATAAAGTCAAGGTTTAGGATTTTTGCTTTGAAGTGTTTGCAAAGGTATGTTTATAGACTTTACAGAATTTTTTTATCAGGTTGACAACAAAAGCATGAAGCGTGATGGGAAACAGATAGGTAATTGGGAACTTGTTTTCTGCACTGTAATGATTTTGCAAATTTAAAAAATTCTCTACAGAGTTCTTTGTCAGAAATGTTGGAGAGCTAAAGGTTGTAACTAAGGAAATTATTCTTCTGAAATGGAATCTAGGATCTGCACTAGTGAGAAATAGTAAGGCCTTCTTAAGTTCAATGTTATTAACTACCAAAAAAAAAAAGCAATTACTAGAAAATAAAAAAAAATCTTAACCATCTGGAATTAAAATATTGAACATTGTAAAGGAGATAAATTAACTGGAGGCAAGGGTCTTTAGAAAAGTGAAGGAGCAAATTACATAGAAATAAATGTAATTTGTGGTAACAATACATGCAGAATAATATTCAGGAGTAGCGGATGAGGTAATGGGAAGGTAAGAATAGAGCAATTTAAGAAAATGTTGGTGTGAGTAATTTATTAAAAGCAAACAGATATGTGCAATGCTTGAAAATAATGAAAACTGCTAGCATGGCTTGTTTGCTTTTCTATTTATGTATGTGTACCTATGTTATTGTTCAAAATGTGTGCATTATTCAGGTCAAAGAAGGCCTCATGTAAGGTGTCATTGGTTGATTGCTTTTCCATGTCTTCCATGCTCTGTCCCTTTGTTGAATTAAGGC
This sequence comes from Protopterus annectens, assembly GCF_019279795.1. NCBI lineage: Eukaryota > Metazoa > Chordata > Ceratodontiformes > Protopteridae > Protopterus > Protopterus annectens. Next base: position 313,831,287 of record NC_056736.1, on the reverse strand, counting down.
TTTGAGATCAGAGTTAGCTGTGGACAGATTTTTGCTGTAAGTTGCCTGTGTCCTAGGGAAAACAGAATGCTATGCTAAGGTTAAATGATTCACAAATATGGACCAGGTGTGGTTTGGGTAAGTTTGGCTGCAGAGTGGAATCAATTTAAAAGCCTTGATTCCGTAGCTTCTGACATTGGCAGACTTACTACCAGTCATGGAAAGGGGATGTTTGACTATTTTAAATGTGACCATGTAGAAATGATTGGGCAGTTGGTACTCAACTTGTTGGTAGGACTGAAACTGTAGAAATGATTGGCCAGTTGGTACTCAGGTTGTTGGTAGGACTGTCCACGTAGAAATGATTGGACATCTGTTACTCAGGTTGTTGGTAGGACTGTCCACATAGAAATGATTGGCCAGTTGGTACTTAGGTTGTTGGTAGGACTGCCCATGTAGAAATGATTGGGCATCTGTTACTCAGTTTGTTGGTAGGACTGTCCATGTAAAATGACTGGGCATCTGCTACTCAGGTTGTTGGTAGGACTGTCGATTAGAAATGATTGGGCATCTGTTACTCAGGTTGTTGGTAGAACTGTCCATCTAGAAATGATTGGGCAGTTGGTACTCAAGTTGTTGGTAGGACTGTCCATGTAGAAATGATTGGGCATCTATTACTCTATTTGTTGGTAGGACTGTCACATTTAAACATCTGCTAGCACTGTTGGTTTTTATTGATTCAAGTAAAGAAATTGACCTTGTTATGTGGAAATTGTTATGTAGGATGTTTTACCAAGTGGGCTGTATGTGAGAAATTGGCATTATTGTAAAAAGCAAGTTTCTAAAGATTTTGGTTGATGTTCCTTAATCTTCTAGTGATCTCTTTGAACCTTGTAGAGTACATTTGTTTTAGGTTTGGTTCAGAGCTCCTAAGTTGATGGATGAGTTCTTTCCCTAGTAGATGGTAGGCTGTTAACCATTTAGGTGAGATATCACTTGGAGAGTTGTCATGTGTTACTTGTCATAACTGTAGTGTAATGTTATTAAAGATAAGAAGCAAAACTTCTCACCAGTACCTGGCCTGGTCAGTTGTCTATGTGGACTGAGAAGTGTTGGTGAATATAAAGGGAAAGGCAGAATGTAACCATTCAATACATCGATGTCAGAGCAAGGATGTGGGGGTTTTCTTTGAAGAGCTAGGCTTCTAATAGACCACATTTGTTATTTAAGCTGCTGGAATTAAAGAGACCTATTTTTATGCTGTTGCGGTTCATAGGTAGGTACTAGGCTATCTGCCCGAGGGCATTTATAAGCCTAGCCAGATTCACTACCCCATTGATTAATTAACTGATCCTTTGTCAAGCAGAGCCAATGAAGTGATCCCAGGAGTGTATTTTCTGTTACCCATCCACTCGTCAAGGTTTCTCTTCAAGAGTGTTAGTGAGGGGCTCTGCCTAATGTAATTTGGAATTTTGTTCCAAAGCATGGTAAGTCTCTGTGACAGGAATCTATCCCTCCAGCATTCTATTTATTGTTGTGGTGAGGTTTAGCTCACTAGAGCAAGTGGCTCTCAGTGACTTGGATTTCTTTAGGTGGAGCATGTCCATCAATTCTGAGTTGGACATGGCTTTGTAAGTCAGGCAGAGATCACCTCTGAGTAAGCGATATGCTACTGAGTACAGCCGAAGTTTATTCTGTCGGGCTGCATAGGACATATGTTTGAGACCAGTAATCCTCTTGGTGAGGTACCTTTGTGGTCTTTCCAGCTGTTGGAAGTGTCTTGCAAGGTACATCCCAAATGGGGCATTGTACTCTATGATGGGTCTGATGAGTGATGAGTAGAGGGACACTATAACCTCTTTATTTCTAGATGCAAACTCTTTAGTAATTAGATGGGCCACATAGAAGGATTTCCTAACTACTTTGGCAATATGATTGTCAAAGGAGAGATTGCTATCTACCTGGGTCCCCAGATCTCTTATTACCGCTTCTGTATTACGGGGGCTGCCACCTATGTGGTAATTCATGGGTGTTTTGTTTTTCCCAAATGGGATGACTATACATTTTTTGGCATTTAGCTTGTAGGTGCTCATAGAGTGCATTTGTAAAGGTTTCTGCATCTTGGGCAGCGTTATCCTTTAGCGTGGGGGTTGTAAAACTTACCGCCTCTGTCTTAAGTAAGGTGAAGTTTGCTTTAGAAACGTTTTTTTACTGTGGTTTCCTTAGTTGGGGGTGGTGGTGGGGTGTGGACATCCAGAGTGATTAGTTTTATGGTCTGATCTAACCAGTGACAGGTTGACCTCCGGTGTGGAACACCTGTCGCCCATGTTGGTGATGACCAGGTCCAATATGTTTTCACCTCTGGTAGGGGAGTTTACCAGTTGATCCATGGCATTTGAGTTGATGAATTCCAGGAAGCGCTGGGCCTGGGAGTTTGTACTCAAGTAGTTTTCCCAGTTAATGGTAGGGTAATTGAAATTGTCCAATATCATGGTGTTCGGTAGGACCTTCATGTTTTCCAGTGTCTCCAGAAAGGTGGAGTGGTGGTCCTGGGTCATGGAGGGTGATCTGTAGCAGGCCATAATTGGCATTGCAGATTTGCCCGATGTTAGTCGCACATGGATGATCTCAGAGGTATCATGCTGCACCACTAACCTGGAGGTGTAGGTATCCTTGATGAATATGTTTTGGTCCATGTTCTGTGGCTGAAACGTGTGGTATGAGTTGTAGCCCGGTAGTGCTGGAGTGCTCTCTGGAGCCTTGAACCAGGTTTCAGTTACTGCACAGAAGTCGACGTTCTCCATACTGAGGAGTGCTTCGAGCGGGTGCATTTTGAGATTTAAACTCCTGGCATTGAGTAGCATAACCCTCAGTTTTTTATTAATTGTGCTGTTTACGGAGGTGGGTTTGACTTTCGAGCCTTGCCTAAAAAAGGCATTATGGGGGCAGCAAGAGCCTTGGCCAGTATTCAAAAGCCTAGGGGTGACAGGTGCAAGCTGTCTTTTGTGAAGCAATGCAGCTTGTTGAGCATGTCGTCCCAGGTTGACAGACACTGGATTCCCTTTGAATGACACCAGAAGCTTAGCCAATTGTTGAAATGTAAACAACCATGCAGGTCTCAAACCCAAGACCCCATACACCATAGTCACAGTAGTTAACCACCAAGCCATCACAGAACTGATGTTACCAACATTTCTTGCTAGTTACTACTGTTTCTAAAGTTTCTTGACCGACCAGTATCTACCTCTGCAACTAGAAACTAGTATTACAGGCAAGCAGAAACAAAAATAATACACATGATGCAATTGCTAACAAGTCTGCTCCTATCAGTGTTACCAGGACAATAACATCATGTCACTACATAGGTGCCTTCTGGGGATGTTTGATAGAGTCTGTGAATAAATAAATGTAGGTGCAGTTGTGTGAGTTATTGTGTCTCAGAGTTTTGCTATTTGGTGCAGCATGTTGGAGCTTTTTTTTTTTTTTTTTTGTGGAGGTGAATTTAACTTAGTTAATAAAAATTTAGGGGGGAGCAGGTACTTATTATTTTGTTATACTATGCTAATTTGGATTCTAAATTGTTTTTGGGTACTATAGGTGATATAACTCAAATGTTGAACTTGCATATCTATTGGTTTTACCTGTAATGGATTGTGTAATTTGACAATGTGGGCCTGCTTGTTTATCAGTGGGGAACAGTTTATGTAAGGAAAGGGACAAGTGCTCACTATGTAGTGACATGATGTTGTTGTCCTGGTAACACTGATAGGAGCAGACTTGTTGGCAATTGCATCATTATGTGTATTATTTTTGTTTCTGCTTGTCTGTAATACTAGTTTCTATTTGCAGAGGTAGATAATGGTCGGTCAAGAAACTTTAGAAACAGTAGTCACTAGCAAGAAATGTGGGTAACAGAAGTAGGTATGTGCATTAGGGTTAGCAAAAGGTAGGAGTGGAGAAGAGAGGTAGCTTCAGCTGGTAACTGGAACTAGGAAGTAGACAGAGGAGTAGAGAAGGAAGATGTGAAGATGGAACATTGTTCCAGCTGTCACCTGGTGCAAGGATGTACAGGGGGGAGGAAACAAAGAATGATGAACAGGAGAGATCCATTATGAGAAGCCAAAGTCTGATTTCTTGCACAAATACTACTTGAGGCATTTTCCCTGAACACACACCCACTGAATGTTTAATGATAATCATCCCACAGTAGGGCTGATATAGTGCAATAACATTCCAGGAACTGAGGTTCTGAGGAGTTTTACTCAGATTCTATCCTTCAGGGGTATTTTCATTCAAATTGGTATGTAGGTCTTATAAATACAGGTAATACTGCAAGATAATTCTTTTGACACCTGGTACAATGCTGTAGAGAAATAAACAAAGAAAGATGAATAAGAGGAAGGGACTTTTGCTGTATTTTCAGTGAAAATGCAGTTGCAAAACAGAAAAAGGATATGTTTCACAATGCCTCCAAGACCCTTTTCAAGAATAGTAATAGTTGTGTAGAGATTATTTGCTGAATCTGAAAATGCTTCCTCTGGTATGCAGAGTTAATACAATATTAGGTTAATTGGTTGTTCTTCATTGTATGTATGCTTCTGTGTTCAGAAAAATCACCATAATGGCAGTTTGCTAGCTGAAAGGAGAAATAACTGCTCTTGGGAGAAACCAGGGACGTAAATGTTCAGAGACTCACTTGTTGGCACAGTGGCAGTGACAACTGCAAAGAATGAAAGTGGGTCCTGTGTTCAGTTTCTAGACAAGAGCCAGTGTTTTCCTTTTTGTTTGAGTTTTTGACACCATACTAGGTTAATTGGTTGTTCTGCATTGTATGCTCACGTGCTCAAAAATTACAATAATTGTAGTTTTCTGGCTGAAAGGAGAAACAAATGCTCTTTAGGGAAAACAGGTACCTGTCCAGAGACTCCTTGTTGGTCCAGTGACAATGACAACCACAAAAAAGTGGGGGATGGGGTCTGAAGTTCAATTCCCATTCTAGGACCAGTGTTTTCCTTTTTTGTTAAGTTGCTAGTAAGAGGAATACTGGCGGGGCTATAATCTGAACTGCTATCAGGATGTTATGTTTATTGAATGGAGTGTTAATGGTTGGAAATGCATATTGGTATGGCTGGTAATGAGATGAAAAAGCAGTGAACACAGAAAAATGTTTATCATTATGCTGTTACCTGTGGCAGAGGGTGGAGTAATTCTAATTACACTAATGGCAGAGGTTTACGTTGTTATATTTGGGCTGTGAAGGTGGAAAACTGCAGGTTGCTACTGGAACATGTGTGTAGAGTGACTGAAGGATAGAAATGTCACAGGAAATGGGTGTGGTTTAAGAGTATAAAGGAAATGATATGGAAGCAGGTGGGAATGGTGTACAGATAAGGGAGCCACCTGAGTCCAAGTGGAGTGGAGTAAGGTGGAGTGGAACAGGTTGGACTCTACTCAGCCTGTAAAAATAACCAGAAATCCATTGGTTGCTGAAGCTTGTGAGCAAGTTAAGAATCATAAAAATCATGTGACAACAGCATTGATATTAGCCAGTATACTGAACCAGAATTAGTTTACTGCCTTTTTTCTGGGCCAAAAAAGCAGAAATGAAGGGTTTTTGTTATGCACTTGCTCAGACAAAAAAACCTAGCTGAATGTGCAATCCAAGCTGAAATATATCTAATTCCAGAACAATTCATAGATAAAAGAGGAGAACTACATTCCAAAAATAAGTGATTGTGAGAGGAAATATGCCTGAAGTGGTATTTTCAGAAATCAGATAACTACCCACCTTAAGGGGTTTCTAAACAAGGATGCTTAACAAGAAGAAAGTTGGAAGACGCTAGGAAGGTACCAATGAGCTGGTCAAATAATCTGAGATTAAGAAGAGTGAGTTCCTAATACAAAGTGAGTAAGAATAATCAATGGTGCACTAGGAAAGAAACAAAGGTAGGGCTAAATGATAGGAAACCAACTAGATCAGACAGGGACATAGCAAAACAGGAGATATAGTTGACATGTCTGTCTGGGGTAGCAAAGCAAGAGGAATTAGAATTTTAACAGGTAAAAGAGAAGGAACATTACCAGACAAAACTATGTTATGAATGCCCTGCACAACCAGATACTTCTCTGTGTTAGTGCAGTACTCAGGAAAAAAAAAGAAAAGAAATCACTGAGCATCAGGTCCAATTCTGAGTAAAACGGTAAAATAAGGGTGAGTGCATGCGTTATTTGAACAAGGATTAATTATAATTTACCAAATACCTGGCAGTTACAAATAGCTGAGCGGTGCTTTCTGGTGGTAACAACTGGTATCTTGTTACCGAGAAGTGAAAAAAAAAACTAAACATTAAAACTTTAATAAATCTAGAAGGCAAAAACATGGCGTCCTCAGTGAGAGAAATGGCACTTTAAAAAAATGCAGATGTATAGTTTGAAGAATAACTAGTGATATGGTTTTGAAATCTTGTTGCCAGATAGTTTTACAGTAAGTATCTAGCAGATGCTAGACACCATGTCTAAATGTTACCATTTTGTCAATAGCTATCCTGTGCAAACACTTAATAATAATAATAATAATAATAATAACAATTCATTCTGGATTTGGCTATGCTACACAAAACGTGATTGTTAATACGAAAATTGACCCAAATTGACCCTGCGTCTCTTATCAGCATATTACAATGCAAAGACTGTCATCTTACACTCTCTGAAATTCTATCCTTTAAGAGATTAAGCACATGGATTTTCTAATATTAAGCAATGTTAACAGCTATTCAAAGCAATGGCATGTAGATTACACTATAAAATGCCTTGTTTAGTTATTCCCCAACAGTCATAGGGATCCTCTGGGTGAATAATCAGGCATAATAATCATAAAGCAAATACTTCCAAGCATATTCTCTATTTTATGTCAGTAAAAATATTAAACTAAGATGCTCATCACACAATAATTAATAAAGACATATTAATAAATATATGAAAACTATTTTGTTTATTTCTTCTGATAAACTAAAATTACGACATTGTTTAAAAAAAGATAGACATCTTATGATATCTAAAATATTGTGCATGCTTTGAAAAAAAATTAGTTCCAGTGTTGCAAATCAGTATACTAAACTTGTATAAGTCATATTCTTAAATAGCTACAAAAATACTAAAGAGTAACTACAAGCATCAGTGACAGTTTTGTCCATTCTGTTCTGAATTTTGATGCTGTATATGTTTTTTTGTAAACATAAGGGTTTAGAAATATCAAAATGTACAGTGACAGTTTTAAATTTCCAAGACTTGTGAATGCTAGAATAAAGAGACTGAATGAGCAGAAAGTAGGGACTAACACAGACTGAGTATGAGGCAGCTGGGTGTTGGATTATTCTCTTTTCTCCAATGTATAGTGATCTTGGAGTCAGTATATACAGGTTATGGGTCTGTGGGGAGCATTGTCCCTCACATTGGGGTATGGGGAAGGTGCTTGCCCATTGCAAAAAATATAACTTTAAAGGAGAATGGAAGTTGTTGACATTCAATGTTCTTTAGTTTCAGTGTTTTTTTTTCTTTTTTGTAATTCCTGGACTCCACTTATGGATCTCTGAATTACACCAGGAAGCCAAAATATAAAAATAATTCATAATTTCTGAAACAGCTGCATAAACATGAATATCAACATATGTGTATTTATATGTTTGTGGGTATTTGCGTGTGTGTGTGTGTGTGTGTGTGTGTGTGTGTGTGTGTGTGTGTGTGTGTGTGTGTGTGAGTGTGTGAGTGAATGAATGAGTGTGTGTGTGTGTGTGTGTGTGTGTGTGTGTGTGTGTGTGTGTGTGTGTGTGTGTGCAGGAAACTAATCAAGCCTGTGTTGTTAAACGCGTGACATGATTTTGGTCAAGAATTTTGTAATGTTACTAATGTACACTATATACCACTAAATGCAAATGCTTGATTGATTAACAGTATTATAATCAAGTCAATGTCGAATATGTATAATATAATACTTAATAATATTTATAAAAGAGTATCTGAGACATGTCAAATATGACATGAAAGTTACTATACTTACTATACTTAATCTGACACAACAAATAATATGTATGAAAACTGAATTAAGTATTTTACATAAAGCAATCCCTGTCTTTATAAAATATCACTTTTCCTTAGTCAACAATTGTTTGTAACTTTTTTTTTACGTTTGCTGTTCTTTTAATGCTTTTACCAAACATTATTTATTATCTAGTCTAGACAGCTTAGTCCTGAAAACAACTGTTCCTGTTCCCAGAGGAGACATAGGCTGTTTGATATCAAAACTTTTCTCAGAAAACTGGAATAACAGAATTTAAAATAGCAGAATGGCCTCCAAGAAAGAAAAAAAAAACACTAGAAAGGTCAACAATAATTCTGAATACTGGTCCATCCTGGGGTTTTAAGCCTATTAAAGACCCAATATTCTTCAGTAATACAAATTCTGGAAATGTTACTCTTAAAATAGAAAATGCAAGAAAAATATCTTTGATATGAATTATGAATGGAAGTGTACTTTTTGCATTAAATTCTTCTTCTACTTCATGAAAAGTCTGCAGAAGGAGGACATCTGCTTGTATGTGGCTCATGATGCAGAGCAATTTGGAAGTATAGTGGCAAGTTAAGTTACTTCAGAAAATGAAATTTTTTCTTACCGTGGAACTGGGTTCAATTCCCCTCAGTGTTCATCAGTCCTGAAAAGGGGCATTTGTGCATAATGGTATTACCTGGTTCACAAATAAATAAAATAAAATAAAATGTAAAAATTATCATTTTTATAAATAAATGTGTCATTTTAAATAGAGCTACTCCTTAAAGAAAGGTAGGAGCCTTGTCTAAATTAAAGTAATTTTCACACATTGTTTTTTATGAAGCCAGTCAATGGTGTAAAAAAAATGAGGGCTGAAGTCAACTAGTTCAGAGTAATTTTTCCTTCCTGATGGATTATTTTGTACCCTGTGATTATTTGATTAGAACCTGCATTTTTCCTGTTCACGTTCATTAAAACCACATTATTAATAAGCATTTTCTCTACTGCATTTTACATTCCACATTGGTAGAAAATGTTGGAATATTTTTGCACATTTTGTCTAGACAAATATACTGAGTTTATGTCTTCCACTACCTGCAAACATGTAATTTGAGCATTTTTTTAATCTAACCTGATAGCATTCTATCTGTGTGCTTTGAACAGAAGTGTTGCAGAAAATCTATCCTACTTAAAGAGAAAGCAGTTCCAAAGAGTGTGCTGAGAAGTTTTGATTAGCATGTCCCAAGTAATGGGACACTGGAATGCCTAGAGGAGGCGCTGGTACATAACCCTGCCTAGGACTCCATGTGACTATGATATGGCTTTGGATGGGACTGTAGTAACAGGCTAGAATCCTCTAAGCTTAGCTAACTGAGACATCTTAAAAGCCTTCACAAATATGGAAGGGAGCTGGTGTTACATCTAAGATAGAAATTCCAAAGTTTCATAGCTGGACATTTTCATCTAACAAAATGGCAAGATCTCATTTGATTTAAAAGAGGTGCTTAAATTGTGGCTAGATCCAGAAAGTCATTTGACTGAAAGTAAAATGGTAGAACTGTAACCCTTTTTTTAATTTTAAGAGGGCTTTGCCTGCTTTGTTATGAGAGTTGTGTTTGACTCTGACCCTAAGGATGTAAAAATGTTGTTGTACAGGTAGAAAGAGACTACTACCCAGCAAAACTATGTTTAAAAATAAGGAATCTGAAACTATGGATACTTCTGGGTCAAATTATGATAACAAACAGAAAGTAAGGGTCATATAACTATATTTATATTAGTAACTATAATATTGTTATACCAGTGAAAACTATCACTGCTGAAAACTATGTTACAAATTATGTTATGCCTGTGGAATGTGAATTGTCTGATAGAATAATTGATTCAGATTTCTACAGTAAAGTTAAATAAATTGAATATCTTACTTGATGAGAGGGTGCTGCAAGAACCAATATATTCAGGTAGTATGGCCATTGTTATGAATTGAATGCCCACTCATGATCATCATCAGCAACCCCCTTTTTCCCATTTTCGACATGGGGCCGAGGTTGGCATCTGTTTCAATGCCAGTCTTACCTTCAACAGTCATACCAAACCACCACAGATCTTGCACGCAGTCCACCCATCTCTTTGCTGGATGCCCTCATTTCTTCTTGCCTTCTTCCTGTCTGCCCCCAAATCTTCTTTACCAGATTGTCTTCTGCTTTCCTGCACGTGTACCTGAACCACTATAATCTGTTATCTTTGACCCTCTCTGCAATTAAAACTACTTGGGCTTCTGCTCCAATGTCCCATTTATTCATCTGTCATACAGTGTGATTCCTACCACCCATCTTACGCACTTCATCTCTTTCACTTCAAGCTTCCTTAAGTGCTCTTATTTTATTGCCCAGGTTTCTGCACCATATAGTATAACTGGTTTGCCAACATTGTATACACTTTACTTTCAGTTTCGTTGGCATTCCTCTCTCATACAGTACCCATTCGGCTGCAGCCCATCTGATTCTGGCTTTGACCTCCTCATTTAGATTTCTCTTTCTTGACCACCTCACCCAGATAACTTGAAGTGGTTAAACTGTTCCACTATTTTCCATCTATATCAATTTTCATATTTTGATTTACCCCATTTACAGGCATTACACGTGTCTTATCTTTACTCAGTTCCATCCCATAGGTCTTCAGTTTTGCATTCCATTCCCCTATTCACTGTTGAAGTTCTTTCTCAAAGACTGCTTGTAATACCATATCATCTGCATACAGAAACTTTGCTAATCTGTCCCCTCCTGCCTGTCTATTAATGTAGTTCATCACAAGTATGAACATCAGTGGGCTCAGAGATGAACCCTGATGCACACCCACTCCCACTGGGACCCCATCTGTGAGACTTGAACACTGTTCTTACTTCAGTCAATGGGTCCTTGTGCATAGCTTGCACTAATTCGACCAATGTTACAGTAGGTCTATATTATAACAGTGAATGATCAAAAGATTGAACGCTGTTATATTAATTTCAAAGCATCGAAAACTAAAAAGAGCGAACTACCAGAACAGCAATTTTTTTTCCCCAGGGGAAAAAAAATTGCTGCTCCCCAAAAAAACAAACAAAAAAAACACACTAAACACTATTTTAAGTGGGGGGTCCCCACACCCCCCATGTGGGAGGCTGTGCCACTCACGCACCCCCAACTTAAATATACCATCTCTGAGATCGCACTACAGTGCCGAAAATGGCAAAGTGACATAAGCGGCTAAGCGACTTCTTTCCCAGGGAAAGAATTTGGTTATATGCCCTTTGTCATTTTGCATTTTCGACATTTGAAGTTCGACCAAGACACATTCAACAGAATGTGTCTTCGGTCTTCTGATAGGAACCCGTTACAGTAACCTTGTCATATTCTTTTCCTAGGTCTAGGAATGCCCATTTAAACACTTTCCTCATCTCTAGCTTCTTCTCAACTATTTTTCTTACTACAAACATTGGGTCAGTTGTGGTGCATCCTGATCTGAATCCGCAGGGCTCACCCCCCCCATCTAATGTTTTACTACTCTACATGTTAATTTATCAATCACCTTCTCCAGAACTTTCAAATAGCATGGCAGGAGTTTGATACTTCTGTACTGCCCACAACTGCAGATGTCCCCTTTCTCCTTGTACACTGGCAGTAGTATGCTTATTCTGCAGTTGTTTGGGTTATAGCTTTCACTCCATACTCTTATGAGAACCTTCAGGATCCATTTCTCTCCTATTACACTTAACATCTTGATCATATCTGCTGTAACTTCATCTGAGCCTGCTCCTTTCCCTGGTTTCATTTTTCTTAGAGCTGTTCTTACTTTTTCTATGTTGGGGTTCTCCTCTGCTTTCATTGTAGGCTGTGTCTGTGACAGTACAGCTTCTGTGTGGTTTTCTTCTTTCAGAAGCTGCTAGAAGTATTCCTTCCATCTGCCTTTGATGTCCTGTGGATAGTCAATCAGGTTGCTGCTGACATCCCTTACGAAAGGTGACTGAATAGCTTCTTAATCTTCCTGTCTTTGCCTTCCAACTTTATTGATTTTCTTTGTGCCATCTACTGAGACCCTCTCCAGAAGCTTGTAGAATGCCTTTGTTCCGTCGTTCTTTGCTATTGTAACTCCACTCTTAGCCTATTTGTTAGACAGCCAGTATTCTTTCTTAGCCTGGTTGGTCTTTTCTATGTCCCACTTTTTCCTGTACTCCATTTTTCTTTTCATGACTTCCTGGATATCTGCATTCCACTGCCAGCTTTCCTTGTATACCTTATTTTGATACTGGCTCGGCAGCATATCTGTTCCATAATCATCACACATGCTGTTTTAGGCACTGACTTTCTTCAACTTCACCTATTTCCTCTTCTTCCTGAGGTGCTGGGGCCTAGAGTAATTCCTGTAACTCCTGTTCTTTCTCTCCTGTCAGCTTCCTGGTCTTCAGCCTAGTCTCGATTGACCTTAGAGCCATCTCTTACCACTATTTGCAGTTGACTGTGGCAAATCAGTGGTCTACACTGTAGGCTGACTGTTTCACTGGGGAAGAATTTGCAATATCTGATTGTACCCCAGTGCCCTTTCCTTACTAGGAGGAATTCCACCTGACTTGCATATTGGTCACTCTTGTATGTGACCTATGTGACCTTTGACTGTCTTGCTGAACCATGTGTTGGCCACCTTCAAGCCATTTTCTAGACAGAAGCCTAGAATGGCCCTCCTTCTTTATTCCTGTTGTCCCACCTATGTGGACCAAGGCAGTCCTCATATCCTGTTCTGTCTATTTGTCCTGATATGTGCATTCAGGTCACCCATTATCAAAATCAATTCATATTGTCCTACTTTGTCTAGTAGGTCCTGCAACTGCTGTCTGAATGCACTCTTTTCTTCACGATCACAATCCTGCAGTGAGGCATAGGCTGAGATTATGAATACTTCCTTACCCTTACAAAATGAAGTCTGATTGCCATGAGTCTATCACTAATTCTGATGATATTCATCACTATTTTCTGAAGTCTCTTTCTCACCACAATTCCCACACCATTTCTAGTTTGTCCTCCACCTGTCTAGACTCTGGATCCCAAGGCAAGTGGATTTGAGGCACTGCCCTTCCATCATGCATCCTGGATGCAGAGGATGCTCAGACTTCATCTTACCATTATGTTATCCACTACCAAGCTGTGTCCTGTCAGTAAACCTATACTGAGTGTAGCAAATGTTCATGTTTGGCAGGTTAATTGATTGTACATCCAGCTTTCACTCAACAGAGTTATTCCAGGTACTCCAAGCTGGGCAGCTAGCCTACCAGTAGCTTATTGACTCAAGGCTGCAGAGCTTAATGTAAGGCTTACACTGGCCATTGGGGATACATGCATTCCTCACACTGTTTGCATGGATCCCTAGCATAGGTCAGAGTAGAGCGGTTCCTCAACTCACTTTTCACCAGCAAATACCCATGTCCATTTTTGGCAACATTAATCAACATGACTGAATCACCTAGAACCAATTTTTACACTGTTGAGTGGCTAACCTTGATATGACACTCAGTCTGTGACCCTTGTTCTCTTTTCTTGAGGATACTGCACACCACAATTTATGTCCAGAGCAGTTGGTCTATACAACTCTTCCTCATATAGGCACCATATAGAGTCTGTACTGCTGTCCACAACTCCATTCTTGGATGAGTTTGAGGTGGAAACAGTGTGATTTGGGAGGTGGGAAGACCCCCACAGAGCCACAGGGAGAACATGCACACCCCATACAGGCATTGGCCAGAAATCAGGATCGAACCTTGTATCATCTGCATGGGAGACAAAAACCTTAACCATTGTAGCAACTAGTCTATTTATGAAGGTACAATATGTATGTAAAAAGAAGAGCTTTATTTAAAAAGCAGAAGGAATAATTAGCATTCTTGGAGACAGGAAAAAGTATCTTATTACTCAAGTTGAAATAAACTGTTCATCTTGTTCTTGTATTTCCAAGTCCAACATATAATGTGATAATAGGAAAAGAGTTTTCCCACTTTAAAGATTTATGGATACATTTAGAAGAACATAATCTTTTTGATACCACCGTGTCAGCATAGAAAGTAACACCATCAAGAGAATAAACTCCTAAATATAGCTCTACCTAATCTGGAAAAACATATGGGGGGGCCGCCAGACAGGCTCATAAGAATGCATAAAGCTCTAAAGTTACCAACATTTAGCTAAGGATACAGAGATTTGAATAGTTTGCACCACTTAAAGAAATCTGTTAGCACATATTTAGGGCAGAGCAGCTTGCAAGAACAGAGACAGAAAAAGGAAGGGAGTTATGTAGCAAAATAATGCAGCCTGAAAGTGTAATAAAGAAAGGAGTAAAAGTAAACAGAAGAACTGAAGAGAAAGAATCACTCACAGGCAGATAGAAAGTATAGAAGATCAAAACTTTCTGCCCATCTAAAACAGAAGGCCTAAAGATGAAGAGTTCTAAGCAGCAGGTGACTGTTGAGGAAGAAGATTTTTTTCCTATAAGAAAAATGTCACTAGTGTCGTTAAAGAGGAAGAGCTTATGGCTACCTCAGTCAATGTAAAACACAAAAATTAAGAATAGTAAAATTATGGGTATCAGGCATCTATAAGTAATGAAAAAAGTAAAAATGAAAATAAATTTTGTTCTGAGACACCTTTTGCAGAGGGACAGCTGCCTAGAGAAGAAAAAAAAGCCAGAAGTTGATGGTCACTCACATGCGGCAAAGACCAACCTCAAAAAGGAAATAAAAAGATAGAGATAAGATAACTTATCTTAACTGCAGAAACTGATAGTTCTGTTGAAGGAAAGCTGACCCCTGTACTTGTAGTTCAGATGGATGACAGAATATCTAAACCACAGAAACAACAATTAAAGGAACTTCTGTTAAGAGTTTTCAGAACTACCTGGCAGAAACCTGATTCAACACCAACTTAAAACCTTACAGAGTACCACAGTCACAGAGAAAGGACAAGCAAGAGGTAGCAGACAAAAGAAACAGAATTAATTTGGAGGTTGACAGAGGAATCAAAAGTAATATTAGTCCCAAAGTCTGATGGAGCAATCAGGCTTTTCAATGATTTAGGAAGCTAAACAGCAACTGGAAATCTGACAGTACACAATGCCTAGAGTTGATAAGCTAACAGAAAGGTAGGGGAAGGTAAATGACCACATTAGAGCTAACAAAATGATACTGTCAGATCACTGTTAATAGGTGCTGTGACACCCGTGCCCTGGCCCAGCAATCAAGGAGCCTCAATCCTCACCACAAACACCAGGGAGGTCATCTCCTAGAAGAGGAAAGGATAACTAATACATACAGTAAACTGCAATTTCCCTTAAGTGCACACAGAGATCACAGTCAGTCTGGGGCTGGTTGCTCCCTTGCTCACCAGGTCCCCAATAAGACTCCCCACTGGCACAGCTATAGGGTCCAGGTCTCAGCCTAGCTGGGCAAGCTAAAACCTCCAGTACCCTCTCTGTCCAACCAGTGCTTTGTGTCCCTGCCCAAGTAGTAGCTGACACAACACACACACACTTTGAGAAGAGGTTATACAACCACACTGACCCTCCTGGGAAAAGGCTGGCACAGGTTCACCAGCTGTGCCCCTATTACCCAGACCATATGGTAGTAATCCTGCCACCACCCAGCTAATATTATCAGCTACTAAAAGGCCCTTAAAAGGGTGTCCAATTATTACTGTGCAATATTATTATCAAATGGTAGTATAATTCACAGTCAAGGCTTAATTTGGAGTGACTTAGACAGTAAAATCTGTAAATATGTAATGTAATTTAGAGGTAAAATTATCTCTACATAAACCAGCCACAGGTAAAGGTTTTAAAATATCTAATAATAAATAATTAAAACACAAGACAATACTACTACACCACAGAGATATCTAAGAGTTCAGATATCACACAGAAACTTAAAACAATACAATAGGACAGGTCTGATGTCAAAGAAAAACACTTAATCTAACTTTCTAATCTTTAGCTAATCTTAAGAGAAAACACAGTGCTATAATCCTACTTACATACATAAAACATAAGTAGCGATGGGTTAGATGTCCAAGATCAAAACGCTTCCAGTCTCTCACTGAACAACAGTTTTTAAACACTAACCAAGAGCTCTGCTGAGGCCCTCCCAAATTACATAATTTTGACACTTAGGTTTTCTCAGGCCACAAACTGCATTATTTAGCAAGCTAACACCTGCTCAGGAAACTACAACAATGCAAGGCATTTCACATATACACTCTAGCAGAAACCAGAGCAATAAAGCACCTTCCACATGTAAATTCTGGCCTTTAACTTTAACCTTAAAACAATGGGCATGAAACCTTCATCCAGACCCACTGGAGCCAACTTGTAAACATCAAAGAGTTTCATAAGATCTTTTCAGCTTCAAAAGACACATTTGAAATGCTTGGCTTGGTTTTCCTTACAGCAGATGGCAATGTTGCAACAATCTTGAAGTTCACATTTTACAGTGTTTTCTTTCATTTAAAAACACAAGCCTGCATTTTACATTTATTTATACAATTGATAGAATTATGTATCAAATTCTATTTGACTAGGCTGGCAGCCTTCGCCCATCTTCCTACAATCTTCACAGCTGCAACTAGAGAAAGGACAAGCTTTTCAATATCAAAGGTTCATACTGTCCTTTCTTTTGGGTTACACGATACCTGTATGTCCCTACAAGCTTTCAGAGTTTAAAGGACAGATCCCTAATTCCCATTGTCTAGAAAATGTCATAATTTGCATTCTGAACATTGGGAATCCCATTTATCTAAGGTGCAGGTTATACTAGACTCCCTGAGACAAGCCAGGTTTGCTGCTAATGCCGCCAGGAGTATGAAAGATATGACAGATATACAAGTTTAGGGTTTGTAATAGGTATGGGAATTGTTAGGCCACAGAAATAAAAACTAGAGGCAGTAATAGAATGGAATATTTCAGACAGTACAAAGCAATGGCATTACTGGAGTTAGCTGGGTACTATCAAAAACTCATAGTTCATTTTGCATTAGTAGCATGCTCCCTTATAGAGCAGGTAAAAAGGAGGATGTCCCTTTAACTTAACATTAGATAAAGACAATATATTCCAGACACAGATCACCTCTTAAAAGTTTGTAGGATACTGAGTATAGTGACAGGGCTTTGAGTCAGTACATGTAGGACTTGTTGTTTAGGTTCTCACAAGACTGCTGTTTAATGAAACCTGTAAGTGATATATAAAAATGAGGGCTGATGTTTGCCAGTTCAGAGTTGTTCACCCTCCCTAGAGAGGGATTTTGTCTTTGAAGCAGTGGTTCTGGGTTAAAACACTGCAAAATAAAGACAAATGGCAGAAAGCTCTAGAAGGAACCTGTATATATTTATTGCCCAAGGAAAACCAGAAAAAGAGAATTACTGAAAAGGTCAGAGACATTTGTTAAGAGAGCTGCCTCTCTGTAGTATGGAACTATGTTTACAGGTACTTGTGTAGTTCTGTTGTTTCACGTGTTTATTTAGGAAAAAATACACTTTTGCTATTTATGTTCAATAAGACCACATTAATTCACAAGACTTGTGATACATTTTATATTCCATATTTTGCAACATATATACATATATTTATTATCTGTGCGTGTCTGTGTGTCTGTAAGTATGTGTGTCTGTCTCTGTCACATAAACACACACAACACACACATACACACACACACACGCACACACACACACACACACACACACACACACACACACACACACACACACACATCTCACAGTGTATGACAGGTCCTCAAACTGTCAAATGTTTGACATCACCTAATCCAGCACAACACCTCAAATTTAACCATATTGAGAAAAAGAAAAAAAAAAAACAAAAATAAAACTGTTTTCTTTCCAGAGGACAATTCCACTTCACCCCACCCACCTGCAACAGATATATATATATGTGTATATATATATATATATATATATATATATATGTATATATATATATGTGTATATATATATATATATATATATATATATATATATACACTATTGAAGGGGAAGAGCAAATTTCCCCTGCACCATATTCATGCATATCAGAGGACTGGCAAGTTGCGATCTTTATGTGTTTACTCATGTTTCCCAATCATCTATGTATTTGGACTAATGACTATTTGAACACTCTTCATGTATACCAACATCTATACATATATATATATATATATATATATATATATATATATATATATATATATATATATATATAAAATATAATTTGTGTCTTTCGGCTTTTCCCGGTTAGGGGTCGCCACAGCGGAACTCCGGTCCGCTAATGATTGGCAGTAGAGGTTTACGTGCTGGCTTGCTGGGCCTAACGCACAACCTTCAACGAAGGAACGCCCGTTCACGCATATCACCACACAGAACATGCTCTAACTGAGAATCGAACGGGCAACATCTAACTGTGAGGTGACAATGCTACTGCAGCACCACCACTGCAGCTGTATATATATATATATATATATATATATATATATATATAATATAATATATATATATATGGGTCCACTTCAGAACGTTGAAATCTCAGATGATCGAAGACCACATCATCAAGACAAAATAAACGAAAACTCAGTTCATTATTAATTCCTATTCAGACCCCCACCTAGTACCATCTTAAACTTATCTTTATAACCATGACTATCACACAACTAAGTCTAGTCTGTCTTCTCATAATTCTTTATAACACCACAAGTTATCACTCTAGCAATATCCCTAAACTTAGTAGCACAACACTACATTATGCACTCTCATATACAGACACCACACATTATAATATCTGTCCACAATTGTTCAAGAACTACATAACGAACCAATTCAGAACTAAACACATATGCTCTCATTCCTACTCCAAGAAAACACAATACTTTCTCACACTCCTCACCAAACTCCAACATCTGTATCACTTTTTTAACACCAGGCTCACCATAAGTGGGGATAACCACCCCAACCCAGGCCCAAATCCATCCTGACCAACACAAACTGCTCCAACACAAATGTCAGAACATAACACCCCCACTATCTTCATCCCAGGGCAAATCAACAACAGCAGCAAAACCAACCATCTTTTAATGCTAAATATTAATATTAGAAGTATCAAAAATAAAATACCTGAATTCCAGGCCACAATAGCACACTACTCCCCAGACATAGTTGCTTTAACAGAAACCTGGCTAAATAAAAGCATAGCTAACTCAGAAGTTCTCCCTACTGGCTACAATATCATTAGACAAGACAGACCACTTCATAAAGGGGGTGGAACTGCCTTACTGTATAAGTCCAACTTAACTGTACGTCAATTACTAAACTCCTATCCCTCCCCCAATAATTGGGACATACTTATCTCACAACTTCAACTTCACCCTAAAAAGGTCATCACCACAATTGTGATCTATATTCCACCTGGTAATACACCTGCTAGCCTTGAAGACTTCTTATCCTGGTGTTCTTCTACATACTCACAAGAAACCCTTATTCTGGGGGATTTCATCCTAGATTGGTTTACCTGCATATTAGAACCACCAAGTAATCTAATAAATCTCCATGGCTACCAGCAGTTAGTCCAAATTCCTACTAGATGTGATAAAAAAATCTAAAAAGGAATCCATCCTTGACTGGGTCCTAACTAACAATCCCACATTGTACCCCCACGCAGGCAGTCTCCCAGACACCTTAAGTGACCACAACATAATATACCTTATAAGTAGTAGAACAAGCATATGCAAAACCACTAACTATAAATCCACTAGAAATGCAAAATATTCTCTCCTGAGGTCCTCAAAACTTTACTCTGTAACTGTGACTGGACCCCCCCCTAAAACCCTCCCACTTGACCAGGCTGTAGCATATTTCAACAAACATTTCTACAACACCTAGACACTGTCGCTCCATTGAGCAAAATCAAGGTAAGAACCTCTACAAACCTCTGGCTCAGTAAAGAAACCAAACAAATCCTCAAGTCCAGAGATGCTGCCTGGCTTTACTATCAAAAAAACAAAGAAACACAAAGCCTAACTAAGTACCAAGAACTGCGCAACCGTGCAAAAAAATGCATTTGGCTGGACAAAAAATCCTACTACACGACATTACAAACTAAATACCAACACAACCCCCTAAAATTTTGGAGAAATGTAAACAAGCTACTAAAACCCACCCAAAAGGCTACCGCCAAACCAACCACCCCTGATACTAAAGTTCCCATCGAAACACAATTCAGCTCTCACTTTGTGAACTCAATTCTATCCTTAGTATCACAGGACAGTTCCTTCCTTACTAGCCCCCCCAACACAAATAACACTAATACAATCTTTACCCTCAAAACAGTTTCCACCACTTCAATCAAAAGCATGCTCTCCAAACTAAAAACCTCATCAGCAGCAGCTGACCTACTCCCCAGTTATTTCTTGAAACTCACAGCAGATGCTATTGCTATCCCAATCTCTTCTCATAAACAGATCAATTGTTGAAAACTATGTGCCCAAACTATGGAAAATAACCTATGTTACACCCATACATAAAGGGGGGACCTCCACTGAACTTAATAACTACAGACCCATTGCTTTACTCTCCCCCCTGGCCAAAATCCTAGAAAAATGCATCCATACCCAGATGCTAAAATATCTCCAAGACAGCAACATCCTGTCACCTACTCAGCATGGTTTCAGACCTGCCCATAGTACCACTACAGCTCTCCTCTGCTTCATAGACACAGTAAATCATCTCAAAAATGAAGGCCTGCAGGTGTCAACTCTTTTTTTGGATATGACCAAAGCATTTGACACAGTCTCACACCAAATCCTGCTAAACAAACTAAACCAGTATCACCTATCAAATTCCACTCTTACCTGGTTCCAAAGCTACTTAACTGACAGGTACCAAGCTGTGAAATGGGAAAATTCTCTCTCTCCCCTCAGCTGCCCATAACTATAGGAGTCCCACAGGGTTCTATCTTAGGACCACTACTATTCACAATCTTCACAAATGACCTGCATTCCTCCACACAGCATGCATCTATCCTTCAGTATGCAGATGACACTGCCTTAATCTATGCTGCACAAAACATTCCCACCCTCCTGCAAACAACTCAACTTGCATTCTCTGATGTTGAAAACTACCTAACCAAAGCCCAACTTATCCTCAATCCAAAGAAAACTCACCTTATGATTATAACCAGTTCCAACAAAAACACTGAAAACCATGAATTCACTGTGTACTCCACAAATGCTACTCCAAGCGCTCCAGTGGCACAGGCTAAGCTATTGGGAAAAACCATAGTCTCCCACCGAAAATTTGATAGTCATCTCAACTTAACTATTAAAAAAGTACATGCCAAACTGGGATCACTCTACCGTATCAAACCATTTCTTACCAACAACACAAGATCAGCCATTGCTCGCTCCCAACTTCTATCCACCCTACTCTATGCATCTCCCATTCTGACTAATCTCAACAAAACTGAACTAAGCAAAATAGAAGCCTGCTATAACAGAATTGCCTGCTTTGCTGCAAATTGCTCATATAGAACTCATCACTGTACTGCTTTGAGACAGCTCCACTGGCTTGAACTGCCCAACCTCCTAACCTACAATCAGCTCTGCCTCTGTCATTCTATCTATTACCTCCCCAATAAGTGTCCTGCCCTCAAAAACCTAGTACAACATCACTCAGCCAAAAGGCCTCTTAGATCATCAAGCAAGCTACTACTAGAAGTCACCAACAGCTACAATAGCTTTGGAGATGCACTATATAGTAGTTCAGTGGCTAAAAATGGAACTCTGTCCCCACTAGCATTCAAAACACATCATCCAAAGCCTCCTTTAAAGACCTCATCAGGCAACATCTCAAGCAAAGTTGGCAGTGCCATGATTGCTCCCCAGGCTAGTGAAAGCAGATAAGGTACACATACTACACCTAGAGTACTCGATTAATATTGAAAACTATTCTCACAAACACTTCCTAATCTACAATGTATGTACTGTACCTGTGTACTATGTATGTATTCTACCTATGTTCCAAATTTCAGCTGTACACCACAAATGTATTAAGTACCTTTATTTTTAAATATTTTTTTGTTTGTTCTCTCCACTGTAACTGTTGATGTGCTGCATACCACTGTAAAAACATGTCTTTTGTAATTTGTGTGTATACTGATCATGTCTAAATGTATCTGTAATTTTTCTATGTGAAGCTTTTCTCCCCAGGCCTCTGCTGAAAAAGGGCCTTTTCGGCTCAGTCAGACACCCCCGGTTAACAAATGTAAAATAAATAAATAAATAAATAAAATTGACAGACTGGATCAATGACGATCTTCCCAGGGTAAGTAATCTCTCAGTCAACAACACACAAAACCTAAACCACACCATTCTAAACCCACCCGGGTGGGGGGCTGCACCCCACACACCCCACTTAACTAAATATACCAACTCTAAGCTCACACTACAGTTTGGAAAAGCAAAGTTCACCTTCATGGCCAATAGTTGCTTACCCTGAGAGGAGATCTTTGTTGATGTGGTCTGTTGATGAACTGGGTTTTGGTTTATGTTGTCTCGACGATGTGCTCTTCAAGCATCTCGGGTTACGATTTTTCCAGGTAGACCCATATATATATATATATATATATATATATATATATATATATATATATATATATATATATATATACATATATATGTATATATAGACACACACACACACATACACACACATATATATATATATACATATATAAATATAAATATATATATATATATATATATATATATATATATATATATATATATATATATATATATATATACATACATACATAATATAAGTATATAATGCTTATATATGCAAATATTGTATTGTTCACATAACATCATACTACTCACTGCTTTTATCTGTCACTATTACCCTTGAATGATATTCCATCTGCAATGCCATGATTTATTACAAACTACTATGTATTTATATAACGGTTTTCATTCTATATTGTTTTATAATGTTTACTGTGTAGTCATGTTTTTTACTGTTTTGTATGAGCACGCTTACTTCCAGAGCAAGGAAAAATTGGCCCAAGTGGATCAGTGCTGCAGCTTGATAAAGAAATCTCAATAAACAAATAAATATTTGCATGAAAATATAACTTTTTGTTCATTTTAGAGTACTGAGTAAACTCGAGCAACAACACTAGCATAAATATCAGAAAAAAAGAAGTTGCAGAGTTCCACGACAAGAGTATAACACTTTAATAAATAAAATAACAAAAGTGAGCACTTTCACGATCTGCCCAGATCGCTTCTTCAGACACACACACACACACACACACACACACACACACACACACACACACACACACACACACACTGGCACACATATTCACAACAATTTAATGCGAGGTACTACGGTGCATTGCTTGAAAATGCAATAATCTTTTATTGCATTGGCCATCCTTAAGACAGTTTTGCAAAAGTTCTCCTAAACAATGCTATTTTACAGTTACCAGTGGAATGGCAAGACTGTCTTCATAATTGTCTACCATTTATTTATGAAGTTATTTTCTGGTATATCCTTACATCTTCATGCATTATTTTCAATTTTTTCTTAGTAAATATGCTACATATGAAAATTAACCTTCCAGGATTTTGCAGATTAATACAAATCACTACAAATACATAAGGAAGCCACAAGATGGCAGTATTACCAAAAGTAGAAGAATGAAGAATTTGTCATGCAAAGCAAGTATTCTGTATGTGATTTTGTACACTATCTAATGGAATTAGGGTTACCACCTGTCCCACTTTGCGAGGGACAGTCCCTGTTTGGGCGGTTATGTCCTGACCAAAAATATTAAAAATGGCAAATGTCCTGAGATTGTTGGACATAATTATGTCCCATATGTTATGTAATAGTTGCATAAAATAGTTATTTCTGTATCTAAAATACCTAAATGTTACAAGAAACAGGATAAGCAACTAAACTGCTACAAGAATAAGCTTTTATTTGGGCAAAAAAGTAAAGTTCTATCCTTTGTACTGACCATGGGTATGTGTCGGCCTATAAAATCTGATGTGTGTCCCGAAAAATGTCCCACTATGGCCATTTGAAAAGGTGGCAACCCTAAATGGAGTGTGCACTTTACATACTTACATATTTTCTGATTGTATACATTAATAGCATGAAATGTTAGGAGATGAATGATAACCAACAAGAACTTGGTTTATTCTGTTCTTGTTTTATAATATATGTTATTTGTATTAGCGGTAGTAGTATTTTGTCTTAGGAGATCAGTGTTTAGGCTTGAACACAAATTGCTGTACACAAAAAAGTGAAAAACTTTTCACTACTAACATTGTGGCTAAAACTGAACAAATTATTTTGTTTTTAACTCATACAAATGCAAAGATACTGAAAAATCATAATTAAGTAAAGAAAATGACTACAGTAACTTTGTATGTTCTTTTTTAAAGTTACAAAGGGAAATTTAAATACAAGATTGATCTGGCAACTTTCATTCTCTGTCCGTATATGCATTGCATATCAGACATCTAGCTATAAAAGATTGTTGAATCCCTAATAACTTCAACACCATAAACAAAAATAAATGTGTATGTTCAAATTCCAATTAGGGGAAAATAAATTAAATGTATATTGGAACAGTGTCTTAACAAAATGCATAACAGCATTATAAAAAATAGTGGCACAGATTTCGTTGTTCGGGGCAGTCAGAGTTAAGAGACCATGTTGTGTGATATAAAATAATACAGTGATGAAGTCCCTTTTTAGCATACTTCTCAACCTGCAAACACTGAAAGCATGGACAAAGGTTCAGGAGAAGTAAGTGCATCTCTCCAAAATTCTGAATGGCAAATTAGCATGAAATTTGCATACCTAATAACATATCTCGTCTACTCTGAAAAGGATTGTGGGATATCACAAAAATTTACAAAACAGAATTGACAAAATGTTTCAAAATTAAATAGAATTAGCCACTTAATTGCGTAAGTGTTGTTTAAATATTATTTCTCGTGAAATGAAGACAAGACGAGTGTACCACTAGCACCACCTGTTGGAAGGTTTAAAAAGAATCATTTTAATTTAAAGTTAAATAAATATTTCTGTTTTAACTGACTGCCTGTCAGCAAGCCATTTTATAAAAGAACCAAAAAAGTCAGTTCATTGTCATGGGGAAGTTCTTACAGTTAATTGTTCTGCAGATTACATTTTCATAGCTGTTAGTACTATGAGAAGGGTGGAAAGCAAAACATGAGCAAGTATTGGGCTTTTTTTGCTATTTCCCAGGTGGAGAACGTAATATTCTGCATGCACGGTTTATGCATTGATTTGAACTTTATATACTCTAAGGGAGAAATTAACAGGCATTAAAAGAAATTGACTAGCCTATTTCTCACAACCAGCCACTTGTCCTCAGTACAGAACTTACTGAGACAGAATAGACTGACTAGAGCATGGTTTGTAATTCATTGACCAGTGATGAAGCTTTCAAATGGAGCGTGAAGCAGGGAACTTATATTAGTAAAGGATGCTGTGAAAAAAAGTGCATAACAAAGTGGCGACTGGTGAAATATTTCTTTCAGCTAAAAGTAGTTTGCAGTTTGAAAACTCTTCCATTTAATATGGTCTGTAACCAGAAACCTTTTGTACACCGAGCATTCCTTGACAAAGAAAAGCAGTAACACCTCAGAACATCAAGTTGTCTGACCTGTATCAGCCCATTCAAAGACAGCTCATGATGGACAGTAGAAAACAATTTTCATCATTGTGGTGATATTCAAGTGACATTACTTGTTCAGGTTTTCAGTAAATTTCAGTTCAGTAGAGTAGTGACATAATTTCTAAATACAAAAAAAAAACATTAGATGTCTCATGCTGCATAAATATAATATTTTAATTCACCTCTCCACACATTTGATTTAGTGGATTACAAAATATTCTTAAACCTCCTACTCAAAGTAGGAATTGTCCCAGATACCATTCCATGGTTCCAGAACTATCTGTCTAACCAACACTTTACTGTCAAAGTCCTCATTTTTTCCTTCAGTTAATCTAAAAAAAGATGTCACAAAAGGCTCTCGCTTTGCCCCTCCTAGTGTCCATCTTTGTCAATAAACTTCTCCATGATCTCACTCAGCTTCCTCTGCTACTTTCTGCAGATTACATGGTTCTATTCCAGTCAAATCAGTCCCTCACAACACTCCAGAACTTCAAGCTGATTTCCTCTACTTATACAAGGGATTAAAAAGAAACCACCAATTCACACATCCAAACCAAAAACATGCTTTTTGGTTCCAAACAGAAGCTCAGCAAAACTCATTTTCATCTACAAATGTCTGATAATAACAACACTGCCTTACAAAATACTAGCACTTTCAAATACATGTATGCATGAGTAGACCAGTCTCTCAGCTGCTATCTTCATCTAAACAAAATCAGGAAAAAAGATTAACTCACTGCTGTTATAGGCCAACAAACTGCCTATGACCATCTGAGTACAAATATGTGTCTGTGAGACAGATGGAACACAACTCAAAAACCATAAATGTGTTTTCTAATGGTTTAACTTCCACAGATATTCATTATGCCTCAAAAGTTTCTACTGAGATAAAACATATATATATATATATATATATATATATATATATATATATATATATATATATATATATATATATATATGTATATTGAATGTGAAATGTATCCTAATCATTGTTTGTTCTATTTTTTTAAATTGCCAATAGTTAAATAAATATAGAGATAAGGGACTTGCTTGCTTCATACATTGCATTACACAGACTGTGACTAAGTTCTTTCTCCACAACCCTACAATGAGAAATGGGCACTGCATAGTTTGGACCAGTGGCTATTCTGAGATCCTCCGAGATTGTCAAGGTCCTCACTGACTCTCTCTCTCTCTCTCTCTCTCTCTCACTCTTTCTCATGGGAAACAAGCGAATTATACTGCAGACGAACCCCATTTTTGGTACTTGCATGTATAATGTCATTCAATGTGTCACTATCCAAAAGCCATGATGAAGACATAGACTGAGTTGTAAATTGAGAACTTGTCTTGTGATTCATCTCTTCCTCCACTACAGCAGTTTGGTACAAGCCTGCCATGTTACCACTGGTGCATCTATCTGACTTTTTACCCATCCTTTGCATATAAGGAAAACCCCAAGAGACTTAAACCTCTCCCCTTGATGTAGCTGCTCCTTCATCACCTGCAGACAGCAAGCCATTCTTTACCAGAAGAGATCCATGAGGTCTGGTTTGGAGGAACTGAGTTTCTTCCCATCCGTTTCACATTCAACAAAGAGTCACTCCAGAGTATGCTAGACATATCAGTCACCTCCAGCTTAATCAGACATCATGAAATGTAAACAAAAAATTACATCATCACATCCACAACTTAAATACTCTCTAAACATTAGCTGTGGCCGGCAAAGAAAATTACAAACTGGAGTGGAAAAAAGCATACCTTTAAGGGATCCCAATGCCCATCATGGACGTAGTCAATTTTGCACCAAGCATTATGATACAACTTTCACTCAACAATTATAGGGGATGAATGACAATAACAGTGGTCCTAAAATCCCTACACTTTTATAACATATACAACAAGATATTGTGGGATACATAGTCATACGGCTTCTCCAAATTCACTCAACACATGTAGACCACATCAACACACTCCCATGACTCCTCCAATATCCATACATGAACTAAGAGATGATCCTCTGTTCCACAGCCAGGAGAGAATCCAAATTCCTCCTCCTCAATCAGCATGTCAGGTATTGAGTAAAGTCTACTTTCCAGGACCTTGTCATTAAATTTTCCTGGGAGACTGAAGAGAACTCCCTCCAGAAAATACCTTCTGCCTACATTCTGACAGCAGAGATCAGTACTGCTGTCAGTCAATCTAGAGGTTCTGTCCCAGCTTTCCATGTACTACTGAAAAGGCATGCAAGTGTGTCTAACACCTTCAGTATTTTTGTCTGGATCACATACACTCTAATGACCATGCTACAGCAGAGTTGTTTAATTATTATACGGATATCATTTATTAGAATGGATGTAATTCTGCCAACTGCTACCAGCACTATCTTCACAGAGGAGGGCAGGTTCATGCATTGGTAACAGTGAGAAAAACCATCATGTTAAAGACAGGAGCTTTCTGTGCAGTGCTAGTAGGAGGGATTCCACATGTGATAGATACTGACAAATCAGGAAAAAAAGCAGCTGTGGCAGTCATTGAAGGAAAGGCCTGAATGTGAGAATGTTTGACAAGGTCATGAAGAATGACTTTTGAATGACCTCAAAGAGGTCCTTGTAAACCAAAGTTAGGAAGTGGAGGCTGGATATTGTCCATGGTGTTCTCACTAAGACCAAAGACATGGCTGAAAGATGGAAGGGACGCTGACTGCTGAATCTGGTGAACTTGCCTAGTTCTGAGGAGGTAGTACTGCCAAAAGTAGCACTTTAGCAATATTACCAGATGCTCTGGTGGTGGTGCTGCAGTAGCGTTGTTGCCTCACAGTAAGACGTTGTCCCATTCGATTCTCAGCCAGAGCATCTTCTGTGTGGAGATATGCATGAATGGGCATACCTTCGTTGAAGGTTGTGCATCAGAGCTGGCAACTCGGCACGTAAAAATCTACTGCCAATCATTAGCAGACCGGAGCTCCGCTGTGGCGACCCCTTAACCGGGAAAAAGCCGAAAGACACAACAACAACCAGATCAGAGGCACCGGAAGCTGTTGAAGACTGGGGGGGGGGGGCGGAGGGTGAGAGGGGCACTTGGTGATCTAAAAAGGGCATTTTTTTAAAACTATTTACTACCACAACATAGGTTCACTTGGAGGATATTTTAAGCTTAGCCAGTTTCCCTTTTTGTGCTTGAATTAACATTTCCTGATTGGTCTTACCTGTCACATGACTGATCATTGTATATTATTAGCCCCAGTGAGAATAACTGTGATCATACTATAGATAATTTGAGGGGACCCATGTAAGGGATGCAGCATTGAGGAACTGCCTCTATCCATTAGTGGCATGAGGGGCAATCCTGGAGTTCATTTTCTATTACCCATCCTTAGATCCAAGTTGCATTTGAATATGGACATGGGTTGAGCTTTGTTTTACTTGAATGGATAGTCTGTTCTAGAACAGTGGTAGCCTCTGTGATATATATCCATCTCTCCACAACATTCAGTTTAGATACCTGGACTGAGTATTTCTAATGCCATTTGACTTGTTGATATTCAGAAGGTCCATCTGTATTAGGTCAGAGGATGCCTTGTATGCCAGACACGTCACCTCTAAGCACTCTGTAAGATACTGTGTATAGTGATAAATCTTTGAGGTGGTCCATGTAAGACCTACTGTTTAGGACTTGTATCCTTTTAGTAAGGTATGCCTATGAGTATTCCAATTGTTGCATGGGTCTGGACAGATACATGCCAAAGTGAGCATTATTCAGAATGATTGACCTAATGAGGGCTTTGTAAAGGGGGACAATAACATCTCTAGATCTAGTCACAATCAGTTTGTTTATAAGCTGTGCAATATAGAAAGACATTCTTATGAATCTGGGTACATATTGGTCAAAAGTTAGGTCACTGTATACACAAGTTCCCAAATGCCAAACAACTAGTCAGTTCTCTGGGGGCATTGTCAATTTGGCAATTCCCTGGAGTAGATAACTTCCCAAAGGATATGATAATGTATTTCTTGGAGTTTAGTTTCAGTTCATGATTTTGGCACCAGCTATTGTGGGACAAACCTTCCTGCATGATGGTTAAGTCATTTGGGGATTCAATAACTGCTCCTAGCTTGTGGTCATCTCAAACTTAGTCAGCCAAAGCCCTTTGGTATTTCCTTTTATTTCTGAGATGTATATGCCAAACAGAAAAAGTCTCAGCACCAAACCCTGGGGGACTCCATTGGTGACTGGTCTCTTCCCCTATTTTGATCTCCTGCATCCTGTGAGCAAGCATACATGTATACATTCTTTGATTCACCTTCCTGATTGCATTAACCTGATTGCATTAAATTATATTCCTTATATAATACAGCACCACTTGTTAGAATGCGTTTGTAGTTTGGAACAGTCTTCTACTAAGCAATGAAACAAAATGTATCCACTTGACACTCAACTAAATCTCTCAATTTCACAGCACAAGAAATCTGGAAAAAGACAACATTTATTGGGGCGGGGTAAAGGCCCATAACCAGGCACACATTTTAAATATTGCTTGTATCATCTTAGAAAGTTGCTAAAATAAAGTGTTATGTGTTACCACATGTTTCCTGGAAGACAGGAAGACTGAAACTTAAAGGGCTATCATTTTTAGTGAATTCAGTTCTCACTGGTCTGCCAGAAAACCACAAATTTTAAGAGGAACAGACCAAAAGTATGAGCCAAATATTCTGTGAAAATCTGGACAGTTGAGAGCTATCTACTCAACTCCCTCACAAGCGGTGGCATGGGTAGAGAATTCAGGGTCTTGTTTGAGCCTGAGTAACACTCACCACCAGGTATACCTAACTGGGATATTTTACACACACACACACACACACACACACACACACACACACACACACACACACACACACACACACACACACACACACACACACACACACACACACACACACACACACACACACACACATGAGCAGCATAAATCCTACAAATAAAAGAACAAAAGTCTCCTTACTGGCATGACTCTGGCTCTGGCAGCACCAACAGAACAGCAGTAGCATAACTCCTGTAACACAGAGCAATAAGAGAACAAAAACAGCTAGTTTAGTTAAACTTCTGCATGCAAATCCATTTTAGTGTGAAAACTCCACTTCATTAATTTTTCCCGACAGGTCTTACAGCTGTAAAAGTGCGGGGGGACTCCCCTCCCCCTGGCTCTATGGTTCCGGCACCCATGTACCAGATAGTGTAAATGTGGTACACAGAGAATTTAGACTTAGCCATCTGATTGCACTGCTGGAAACAGATTCAGCAGGTGAGCACTGAGTTGGGGGCAGCTGAGAGTAGTAAGATAATGTGCAGTATAGTTTACACCCCCATTCTTGTATGGGATCTTATTTTCCACAGCCGTGACCCCATGCAGAGGCAGTGATACAGGATATTAATGGGATACCACAAGTTCTTCAGCCAAATATGTATTCACAGCTTACCACAGTGTAGTAGGGCATGCTTAGCCACCAAGATAACATTCCTAGGATAAGGAAATAGGTAGAAATCAATATATCTACACTGCTAGGCAATAAAAGATAAATCTCTACATCTCATTACACTAAAAGAGAGACAACAATTCCCAAAGGATGTAGGTGGTAATGGCTTCATATTAGGGCAGAAACTGAGAAAGAGGATGAGATGAGGACAGAATTGGAGAATAAATGTGTTGCAGTTTTAGCCGAAAAATTGTTAAGATAGATTTGCAACTGACAGCTCTTTTTTATGTCAAAGACAAAACACATACCATTGCCTCCTTATGAAGTCCATTATGTTCCTGTTAGCTGCTGCTATCTTCATCAATACCACTAGTTGTAAAAGGGTTGTAATTATGACAAACAGGTGTGGCAAGGGGGTCCAAAATGTCACACCATGGCAACTGATAATCATGTTATCTGAAATCTGGCTGCTTGCCTGCATTCTCTTAGTTTATGTGTTTTTTTCATCAATGAACACTTCAGAATTTCAAGCAGTTATTGGCTAATAGCATCAACGTTTCATTTAAGATCATCAAGCACTCACATAAAAGCTTAAACAGAAACATCAATAAGGAAAGAACTTTCTTAGCACAGACTTAGAAACAAAAGTGGGAACAATTACACTTTAATTGCTATGTTATCTGAAACTAAATATCAAAGAAACACAAAGAGAATATTTTTCATGTGCAGTTTCATTTGGCTAGATTTTATTTTTGAAACAAAAGTCCTTTCATGATGCTGTGGGCCAGCCAGCACCAAATGTACTGTCTATTTTAATTTAGAACTTAAGATGATTATTCTAAGAGTGATAGTTCTGGGAAAAACACCTGCTGCCACAGGATTATAGTTCATTGGAATGTTATTGAAAATTATGGATATTCATGAAACATATACAACGTCATTATAAAGTAATTTGTAATATATCCAACTTCAGTTGTACCTAGCATTCAAGCAATGTATAAATAAGATACATTTAGATGAAGAAAACTTTCTTCAACCACAGTGCTGGAAAGTGTATTACAGATAACAAGACTGCATTGTTGTTAAAGGTGCTGGCTTTCACCAAAAATTCAAAAGTTCTCCAGTATTACTAAAATGATATGCTAGTAGCATTTGAAACAGCAGAAGATAGCTAACCTGTAAACTCTGAATTACTAATCACATTTTATGTGGTGTTTTTCCTGGCAGTTTGCAGAACTTTCAGAAACATGTTATACCTTACACAGCTGCTCTTGTGTATATGTACTATAGTTGCTTTGTGCATTTTGTTACTGCAGGGCTTTGCTGCACCATCACGAGTTATCATGCATTTTTTGCAAAAGACTTGTGCCGTGGTGCTTGCGTAACATACTGTGTTCTGTAGTCTGTGTGCTTCGATAAGTAGGGGTTCTGTTCTCACTGCAGTCAAGTGAGCATGTGTGCGTGTCTGAGTCTAGGCAGAAGATCAGAAGTGTGTATCCTACAGTTATCACTCCAGTCCCATGGGTTGACAGTATTTCTTCACAGAGTTAGGTGACCAGCCACTGGTCTGCTGTATTCATCTGTGCAATCCGAGGAATCTGTTGCATTCTGCTAACCATAAGTACAATTTTATATTGTATTTTGTACTTTTAAACTACATTTTTGCTATACTGATGATTTTTGTTTAAATTGTTCTTGCTGATTTATTGAACTTTTTGTCTCCTGTTGCACAGACAAGCTTCAGACCTGCTGAATCTGGTTCTGTTTGTTAAATTGAGCACTAAACCAAACTATCTTTTGTTGAAGCCCCCTGCACCTCTGTGTTAGAAGAGTACAGTTAGGACTCGTCTGATTGAAGGTTGCTGGCACAGGGCTCAGTTTTGAGCTTTATTTATTGGTTAAATTGTTTAAATTGTTTAATTTAACCACTGCAGCACCCCTACAGTATCATCCTTCTTTATAAGATCCGACCATAATGCGGTCACTTTCAAAGTCACTATCTCTTTTGACCTCCCTATAGCTAGCTAACTAGGGTCAAACAAAAAAATTCTCCAAAACTGACTACAAACTCCTAAGGGATGGTATAAACAGCTTCAGAGCTCCACCCCCCTCTGTAGGAACTGGCACCAATGTCCAAATCTACACAAAAGTACTATATGAGCATGTATATAGATGTATGGAATCAGAACTACCCGACAGGACAAAATTATCCTCCACAAGGAAGAGTAAACCTGTCTGGTGGACATCTGCAATAAATAAACAAGATAACAAAAGGAAAAAAATTGCTGTCCAGGACCAAGAAGGAGAGGTTTCCAATTGAAAGCAATCTCTCCTTAGCCTGAACAAGCAAATAAGAGCACTAGTGAAATCCTCTATAGCCAACTTTGAGTCCATATTGGCGACATCTACTAGAGACAATCATAAGGCCTTCTTCACATATGTCCGCAATCTCAAAGGAAGCACCGAGATCTGTTCAGAACTGGTGGTCAAGGACACCATATACACAAATGCTGTAGATATAGCCAACCTACTGGCTGACAGATTCAGTGAATACTTTGCCCCTGTGTCCCCCCACCAGTAAATCAGGAGACCCCCAGTACCTGCCATCCTCTCCTTATCTCTAGGGAACAGGTCATCACTGCCCTCTCAAAGGCAAAAAATACAGCCGCCATGGGACCCAATAACATGCCAGGCTGCCTCCTACATGAACTCAGGCATGAACTTGCAGCACCATTAGGTACCCTATTCAACCAAAGCCTGAGTACTGGCTTTGTCCCAGCTGAGTGGAGGACAGCCACTGTCATCCCTTTACACAAAGGTGGAGCATCCACCGATCTGGGAAATTATAGACCCATTAGCTTAACTAGCCTGATCTGCAAGGCCATGGAATAGATTATCATGGACCTCATTAACAGGGACATTGGCAACCTCCAAACACTTGACCCCACACAGTCTGGCTATGTAAAGAGGAGGTCATTTCTGTTAAATCTAGTTGATTTCTTTGAGACAGTTACCAAAGCCACGGATGAGGGGAAGTTGGTGCACACTGCCTACCTTGACCTGGCCAAAGCCTTTGACACTATTCCTCCCCCAGGCATAATAGATAAACTCTCTCAACTAGGCAACAATCCATATGTTACCAGATGGGTAGCAATCTGGATCACTGACAGAACCCACATAATCAAAATAGGGGAAGCCACCTCAAGTACTAGACCAGTAACGAGTGGTGTAACCCAGGGAATGATCTTTGGGCCTCTGTTATTTGGGATATACTTTTCTGAGGTACAGACCAAAACCACTGGGCTATGGCTGACCAAGTTTGCAGATGACTGCAAGCTGGGCACAGTCATCAAGTCCCCAAGTTATATGGATGTCCTCCAAGAGGGTCTCACCCAAACAAATGACTGGTGCCAGAAATATGGCCTCAAGCTGAATGCCAATAAATGTGTCATCATCCCCTTTGGGGAGAGTGACATCCCCACATATTATTACATTATTAACAATGTCCTAAGCACGCAATCAGTCGTGAGGGATTTGGGCACCCAGGTTGATAGCAACCTGACTTTAGACCACCATGGTGCGTCCATTGCATGGAAAGCGGTCTACATGGCCCATCTCATAAGTAAGGATACCTCATCCAGGGACAAGGAGGTCATAACATCCCTGTATTCTTCCCTTATAAGGCCAATTATTGAGTACAATGCCCCCTTTGTCATGTACCTCACAAAGCACATGCAGCAGCTGGAGAGACCACAGAGGTTCCTCACCAGGAGAATCCAGGGTCTCAAACATCTACCCTACACAGACAGGCTAAAAGCCCTGTCCCTCTACTCAGTTTCATGCAGACTCCTCAGAGGTGAACTCTGTCTGGCATACAAAGCAATCTCAGACCCAGCCTTGATGGGACTGCTGCATATCTGCAAGTCAAGCTCCACTCGAGTAACCCACACACGTGATCTCAGCCTGGTCTGTAACATCAATAGGGCTTGTTGGCAGGAGAGATTTGTGTCCCAAAGACTCCCCAGTCTGTGACTAGACTCCTGCTCCATGTCAAGTAGAGTACCTCATATCCTTTTTAAGCACAACCTGGATAACTGTATGGGGAACAGAAAGTACACTGGGATTCCACGTGTTCCTGCTGGACAGGGGCATTGGGTGCTGACTTGTCTAAACATGGGCTAAACTCTTGGCCAGGCTTATAAGGGCCCCAGGGCCAATAGCCAAGTAACTTCCTATGATCCTATAATTCAGCTTGCTCAATGTTTTAACACAGCTCCACAGAGTTAGGCTACCAGACACTGTTCTGCTGTATTCATCTGTGCAATACAAGGAATCTGTTGCATTCTGCTAACCATAAGTACAATTTTATACTATATTTTGCACTTTTAAACTGCATTTTTGCTATATTACTGATTTTTTAAAACTGTTTTTGCTGATTTGTTGCACTTTTTGTCTGCTGTAACATAGACTAGATTCAGACCTACTGAATCTGGTTCTGTTTGTTAAATTGAGCACTAAACCAGATTATCTTTTGTTGAAGATGGCTCGGGCCCCCCTGCACCTTTGTTGCAGGAGAGTGCAGTTAGGACTCATCTGATTGAAGGTATCTGGCACAGGGCTAAGTTTTTAGCTTTTTTAATTGTTAAATTGTTTAACTAAGTTTGCGCACTGCTGCCACATAAGCCCCATGTTTGATCAGGTTTTCGCTCATTTTAACACAGCTCCACAGAGTTAAGAGACCAGCCACTGCTCTGCTGTATTCATCTCTGTACACTCTCACACACTACCATGTTATGGGGGTAACCACTGGCAGTTACAGATGGAAAAACTTCAGTAGATACATTTTCCCATAGTAGCTGCCCGTGATCCAACCTAGAAGTCCTTAAATTGGGCTTAGCTGCTCAGAGAGCACCTCAGCAGTGCTTTGTCTCTTAAAACAGTCCCAAAACCACCAAATGTACAATACCCTCATAACATTTAGAGAACTTCCACTAATATAGACCTTTTATAGAGTACACAGTTATACCATACCCCTCCATCTTCTCTCCCCAATGTGAAAGCAGGATTTAACATGGCATTACGGATGGTCCGTTTCCCTCCATTTCTCCTACCAGCCTGATTGGCATGAGTATTCTGAGACAATCTAGCAGTTGCCTCATATACACTGACAACGCTCTACTCCTAAATCACCCAAATACAATTTGTGAGAGATGCATCTACACTAAGAATCTTTAATCCTTGCTTTCTCTCATGCACAGAACAGTAACACCAAACAGGTTGTCAGCTCACATACTACACCACCTAAGCAAATCATGCGCTCAAAACATAACCCATCATACGTGGAGGTACACACTAGAAACCTACCTAAACACCAGAGACCTTCCAAACACAAACATGCTACACCTCATACAGCACCTACAGCACTCAAAACATACAAAAACACAAACACCAGTGTCTCACCAAATACGCCCCTAAGGCAAAGCACATCTAAACCAAATTTTTAGTCATAGTGAGACACACAGATGTCCCATTTACCAGGTTGGACAAGGAGAAGGTTATGGTCAGCTATCGGGTGCCAGGATACGTCCGATCACACATGCACTCAAGTCTCTCTACAGCAAGTACTGCTATGACTCCATCATAGTTCATGTTCGTGTGAATGACTTGAGATGTGCCTCACTAGACTATATGAAGAGAGACATGATTGAGCTCTATGAATATATGTCCCAGGCTGGTATGTCCCTAGCCTTGACCAGCATTCTACCCTCACCTGTGATGATACCACAATATAAACAAAAAATGATTGACTTCAACAATTGGCTTAGATTCTGGTGTCATTCTAAGGGGATCCATTTCCTGTCAGCCTGGGATCACTTGGTTAATAGACCACGCTGCTTTACCAGAAATGGTCTTCACCTGTCACCTCTAGGCTTTCAGTTACTGGCAAAGACACTTGCCTCCCCCAAAGTGCAAGGTCTCAAGAACAACATTTCTGGCTTGAAAATATCACTCACAAATAAATTAAAGGTTATGCTACTAAATGCTAGGAGTTTAAATCTGAAACTGCACTCTCTGGAAGCACTCTTCTCCCTGGAGGATGTTAACATCTGTGCAGTTACAGAAATTTGGTTCAGGGCCACAGAGAGTACCCCAGGCTTGCAAGGCTACAATGCCTTCCACACTTTCAGACTGGAAAATGAATGTGTGTGAACCAAGGGAGGAGGAGTATTTATCTTCATCAAAGATAAATGCATGTCTAGACTAGTCAGACAGAAAAAACTCCATGGAGTTACTCCAAGTTCAACTAACTGTAGGCCCCCTTCAATGAACCAAGATATCCACAATGTTTATTTGGACCTACTTGAGTCAATCAAATTACAACCAAACACTCTAGTCAAGGGCGATTTTAACTATCCCTCCATTGACTCGGAAACTTATACGAGTACCAAGATGCTCACACAAAGGTTCCTGGACTTTGTTAACACTAATTCTCTGGAATAAATAGTATGCAACTCCACAAGGGGCTCAAATATTCTCAACCTGGTCCTCACCAATATAGGTGACCATTGCACCACCACAAATTTAGGACCCTCACTCATTAAATCTAATCAGAAATCAATCACTATTGAAGTATCAATAACACCTGAACCTGTCTTAGGTAAAATCAGGCTAAAAAAATTCACTAAAGCTAATTATACCCTCCTATGGGATGGCACAAATAATTTCCAGGCTCCTGTTCCCACAGATGGCATTGACAACTATATTAAGTTATACACAAACGCCCTGTACAAACACTTACACAAATGTATTGACACAGCTACACCTGATAGGATCAAAACAAGATCCTCAAGAAAAAACAAGCCTCCCTTGTGTACATCTAGCATTAATAAGTTATACAACAAGAGGAAGAAGTTCCTGTCTAAGAATAAAAAAGATAGGTCCCAGCACTGGAAGAACACCCTCCTCTGGCTGAACAAACAAATAAGATAACTTGTAAAATCCTCTAAGGGCAGCTTGAAAAAAAAATTAGCAACCACAGCTAAGGATAAGCATAAGGCATTTTTCAGCTATATCTGTACCCTAAAAGGTAGGACCCAGATGTGTGATGAATTAGCTGTGGATGGCATCACACACACTGATCCTGCGAAAATAGTTAACTTATTAGCTAGCAGGTTTGGTGAAAATTTCACCCCCCTCATCCCCTCCAAACATTCCACAAAGCATTCCTCTACATCTACCCCACTTTACATCTCCAAAGAGCAAGTCATTAATGCTCTCTCCAAGGCCAAAAACATAGCCTCTATGTGACCGGATGGCATCCCAGGTTGCATTTTAAATGGTCTAAAACATGAGTTAGCAACTCCATTAGGTACTCTCTTCAACCGC
This sequence comes from Protopterus annectens, assembly GCF_019279795.1. NCBI lineage: Eukaryota > Metazoa > Chordata > Ceratodontiformes > Protopteridae > Protopterus > Protopterus annectens. The sequence continues at coordinate 313,792,628 of NC_056736.1, read as the reverse complement.
AGCCTTAGTACTGGTTCTGTCCCTGATGAATGGAAAACAGCAACCATCACTCCTCTTCATAAAGGGGGTACAGCAACAGACCCTGGGGACTAAAGACCCATAACCTTAACCAGCCTTATCTGTAAGGCCATGGAACGAATCATCATAGACCATATAAATAAGGATATAGGTGATCTTCAAATCCTTGATCTGACACAATTTTGTTTTGTCAAAGGCGAGTCATGCCTGTTAAAGCAGGTGGACTTCTTCGAAAACTTCACCAGAGCCATAGATGAAGGCAAATCTGTGCATACAGCCTACCTTGACTTAGCCAAGGCCTTTGACATAATTCCACATTCGGGCACCATTACTACTCTCCCAGCTGAATATCTGTCCTTATGTTGTCAGGTGTGTTGCTAACTGGCTCACATACAGATCACACTCAGTTAGAGTTGGGGACTTTACCTCAACCAACAGACTTGTCACCAGTGGGGTTCCACAAGGGTCAGTGCTGGGCACCCTGCTGTTTGGAATATACTTCTCAGAAGTTCAGGCCAAAACAGAGAGGCAGTGGCTGACCAAGCTTGTTGACGACTGCAAATTAGGTGCAATCATTAAATCCACAAATGATGTCAATATACTTCAAGAGGGACTTGCACAAACCAATGATTGGTGCCAAATCCATGGACTCAAACTCATTGCTAAAAAATGCATTAGCATCCCCTTCGGCAAAAACAATATCCCTGCAAACTATCATATAGATAATGATAATAACAAACATAAACAACAGAATAAAATAAATATAAATCTAACCAACAACAAAGGCCAGGACACCAATTTATTAAATAAAAAACACTCAAAGCACTCTAACATCTTGGGTCTAAAAAAGCCTTCATGGAATAAAAAGCATAAAATCACAACATCTTAAATACTTACAAACATCCACCTATAATTACATAATTAAACAATAAAGTTAATAGAATTAAATAAGAGACTTCCAATTGCATTCTACATTTAAACCAACAGCTGTCAGGGTTGCAAACTTTAAAATAAATAAAGCTTCCTTATATAACAGTTTCTTTTTTATATCAAAACATCTTTCATCACCATTTACTTTTTCCAAAATTGTGCCCCTGAGGCCTGTTGGATCACTAGCACGATAGGACGTAAAATGCAAGATAAGAGGGCTTTCAGCCTTACCATTTTTAATGTCCCTTACATGTTCCTGTAACCTACATTTAAAAGCCCTCTTGCTCTCGGGTTCCTATTACCTGATCGAACTTCAACAAGTTCGAACCCTATATGGTCAAAACCATATAGTCGAACTTGCAGAAGTTCGAACATGAAAAAAAAAAATAAATAAAACATGGAACAGTAAACTAACTGTTGCAAGCAGCACCCACACCGCGCTTTAAATATACCAACTCCGAGACCGCACTATAGTGCGGAAAGGGAATATATATTTCCCTTTACTGCACTGTAGTGTAATCTCGGTGTTGGTATATTTAAAGTGCGGGGGGGTGTGGGGGGGTGCTTGCCCCCTGCTTGCAACAGTTATTTTACTGCTGCATGTTTTATTTATTTTTTTCCGTGTTCGAAGTTTTGAAACTTCGAACAGACAAGTTAGATATTGTTGTGTTCGAAGTTTTAAAACTTCGATCACGTAATAGGAACCCCTTGCTCTCACCTATGTAAAGCATTTTACATGGACACTCTAATGGATAAATAATGCCCTCAGTATAACAGTAATATTTACTAGTAGGTGCAAAAGAAATTCCATTAATATTGTCAAATGTATTAACAATAAATCTATAAATAATACAATTATTGCACAGAAAGGTACCACCATCATTAGGCTCTATAACCATACTATCTATGGGCATTCTAAACTTACTATGAACTATAAAGTCTTTAATATTGTGACCTCTTCTGGATGAAAACAATGGGTTATAATCCAACATATCTGCAAATTTTTATGTCTTAATTAAAAAAAAAAACAGTAATATCTAATAATCTCTCCCACCTGCTTACTTAAAATATTATAGGTGGTAACTACAAAGACTTTCTTATTATCTTTGGATACTAAACCATCATCACTCAATTTACCAACATGTTTATTTGGCTTACACTTAATCTCACTATAATCATGAGTAATTCTATGTAAAGCTTCTTCTACCAACCGTCTATCATACCCCCTTTCCAAAAACATCACAGCAGTTCTATATAACTCTAACCAGCCTTATCAGTAAGGCCATGGAACAAATCATCATAGACCATATAAATAAGGATATAGATGATCTCCAAATCCTTTATCCAACACAGTTTGGTTTTATCAAAGGTGGGTCATGCCTGTTAAACCTGGTGGACTTCTTCAAAAATGCCACCAGAGCCATAGACAAAGGTAAATCTGTGCATACGGCTACCTTGACTTAGCCAAGGCCTTCGACACAATCCCACATTCGAGCATCATTGATAAACTCTCCTGGTTGAATATCAACCCTTATGCCATCAGGTGGTTGCTAAATGGCTTACTGACAGACCACATTCAGTCAAAGTTGGGGACTTTACCTCAACCAGTAACCTGTTGCCAATGAGGTTGCACAGGGGTCAGTGTTGGGCTCCCTATTGTTTGGAATATACTTCTCAGAAGTTGAGGCCAAAACAGAGGGGCTGTGGCTGACTAAGTTTGCTGATGACTGCAAATTAGGTGCAATCATTGAATCCCCAAATGATGTCAATATACTTCAAGAGGGACTTACACAAACCAGTGATTGGTGCCAAAGCCATGGACTCAAACTCAGTGCTAAAAATGCACTATCATCCCCTTCAGCAAAACAATATCCCTGCAGACTATCAAATAGATAATAATACCCTAAGTAACAACTCAGTAGTGAGAGACTTGGGAACGCAAGTTGACTGTAGCCTAAACTTTGACCACTATGTGTCTACTGTGGTAAGGAAGGCATTCTATGTTGCACACCTTATTAGCGAAAAAGGTCATAACACCCCTGTACTCGACCGTCATCAAGCCAATAATTGAGTACAATTCTGCCTTTGGTATGTACCATATCAGGCTCCTGCAGCAACTAGTGAAACCTCAGAGATTTCTAATCAAGACAATTCAGGGTCTCCAGCCCATCATACATTGACAGACTTGAAGTCACTGTCACTGTACTCAGTGGCATACAGACTATTTAGTCGAGACTTGTGCCTGGCCTACAGAGCAATTTTGGATCTAAACCTAATGGAAATGCTGCACATCTGCAAGTCAAGTGAGACAAGGGTCACCCGCTCCAAGGACCTTAACCTGGCCTGCGACACAAATAGGACCTGCTGGAGAGACAGCTATGTCTCTCAGAGGTTGCCACTCCTCTGGAATATGCTACCAGTTCACATCAAACAAAGCCCCTCTGAGACCCTGTTTAAGCATAGCCTGGATGACTGGATGGAAGACTGTAAATTCCTGATGGGGATTTCACTTATGATCCTCCTAGATATGGGCAGTCATTGCTAACAAAGATCTTGAGTTTAGGCAAGATCCTTTATATTAGGTTTCTCCAATATTCTACTGGGTACACATGGCTAAGCTTATAAAGTCCAGTAACCACCTATGAACCACCTATAAGAGTCATTACTTTCTTGAGCACTTTCTGTTTCTGTTCATTAAACATATCTCCCAGCAGCAGTCAGACATTTCCTGTTTGTTTCTCACTGGTGCAAGTTAGCATTGTTATGCTATAACCTATCTACTATATTTTCTGTAGCTCGTCTAAATGGGTAGATGGTTTACTGTACTGCTCTCAATAAAGTATCTCCATCCCACAGCCAGTTCTTTAAGTAGTCTTTCTTTTTGGTTAGTAAAGCAATATTCAGCATCTGCATGAATTAATTAAATAGCTAATGTGACCTCACATTTTCTGATTTAGACTGGTGAATTCTACAACATTTTGATTCAGTACCATTCTGTTTATTATTCCTGAATATTTCTCCTAGAACACTTGTCTCCTCAAATTGCAGTATTGTTTTCTTTAAGAATTTCTTCAGCCTCATTGCTCTGGCTGGAGTTGTTGTTGTCTTTTGGCTTTTCCCGATAAACTGTACATATCAGGGCTATGTGAATGTGTTTGCAATTTATTCAGTAAACAGGTGAAACGGAACTTCAGATATAAATTAGCTATTGAGACTCAATCAAACAGAAAACTAGCAAACTGAAAGGGTGACAAAATATAAAATATGATAAATTATTATGTTAGTTTGAGCACAACCCACAAATTAGCAATGAGTAAAACCCTAAGTGAGTCAGCAATTGTTCACAATTACCTCAGATACTATGTGTGTCTGTAGTAAATCTGTACTTCATGCCTTAACCATAAAGCATTAACTTTAACATACAACTGGCACACCATATCCTTAATGTGTGCATAGAAACCGTAGAGAGTGTGCAGTAGTGAGTATAGTAGTAGTGGAAGAATGTTAACCAAAAGTGTTAACCAAAAAGTAAAATATATAATAATATATATATATAGTATATATATAATATATATATATATATATATGAATATATATTATGGATTCCTTTACATAGAGAGCATGTCCGCATTTCAACAACATAAGCCTTACTTTAAGTGACAAATTAACTATAGCAAAAAAAGCTAGGTATAAATAACAATTCCAGTGGAGATAACAGTGAGCTACACATGATAAACAAACTCCAAACAGATAATAATTTAATAAACTTCAAACTACAGCATATAAACATCAATTTCCTCCTGTCAATTCTGTAAAACCTCTTCCACATATGCACTTGCCTAAAGCAAAGGCCTAATTATTATTTATTTATTATACTCAACCTGCTAAAACTACACCTCTTCTAGCACTCCTCAGAATGTATTATGACATCATCTAGGTAAGCATCAAGTATAAGTGGCTTTTAGGCTTCGGGCAGCATTTATTATTCTATGGAAGGTTTTGCAGGTAGGGGTACTAGGGGTAGGTAATATAGCCCCCCATGGATGATGAAAGAAGCTCTTTTTTCTCTGTTTCTGTTTGTTAGAAATATTTCCCATCAGCCTTTTATCATATCTAATGTAGTCAAGAATCTTGCTTTTCCAACCTACTAGTTAATTTGTGCTAGACACTGAGTAGTGGTCCAATTTTGAAATGTTTTTTTAACCTTTCTGGACTCCACATTTCTCTGGTTTCTTTTAAAGGAAAGCTTTCAGCAGCCTCTGTACATTGTCAATTAACATCATTATTTTATTTGTATATTTTATTACCCACATTATTTTTTATTTTGTCTAAAAATAATCCACTGTTTTTTGTAACTTTGTGCTCATACTTTTTTTTTTTTTTGATGGAACAGAACAGAATTTATTGATTTTTTTGCAAGAGTCATTATAATAATTAATAAAAATGAGCTATAAAATGAATTTAATGAATTTTTTACTTTTTTCGGTTTAATATATTGCATTTTCAATTCATATTGGAAGAAAAAGAATTCAAATTCATTGGTTCACTAGAGTAGGCTTAGCCCTAGAAACTTTGCAAGCCTAGCCACATTAATCCTGAATATCCCTATTTGTTATTTTTTATTTTTTTTTTTTGAATAAATTTATGAACGGGCGGATGATGGAGATCGGCCATCCTAACCTGTCCATGGGGACACATGGCTTTGCTACAGGTGGGGTGGCAGTCTCCTCTCCCAGTCAGCTATCTAGCATTTGAATAGGGTCAGTGAGGAGCTCTGTTTTACATGAGTAGGGAGTCTAATCTAGAGAAGAGACAGTCTCTGGGAGACATATCTGTCTCTCCAGCATGATCTGTTAATGTCACAAGCTAGGTTGAGATCCCTAGAGTGAGTGACTCTTGAGACATTTGACTTGCAGATGTGCAGCATTTCCATTAGGGCAGGGTTGGAAATTGCCCTATAGGGGAGGCACAAGTTGTCTCTCAGCAGCCTATAACATACAGAGTAAAGTGACAGGGTTTTCAGCATGTCCACATAGGTCATGGTTTGGAGTCCCTGTATTTTCTTATTGAGAAACCTCTGAGGTCACTCCCACTGCTGCAGATGTCTAGTGAGGTATATGCAAAAGGGTGCATTATACTCTATTAGTGGTCTAATGAGGGTTGAGTAGAGTGTAGTTATAACATCCCCTTAACCTGGATGCTATGCCCTTCCTCATGAGATGCGCTATGTAGAAGGCTTTCATTACCGTTGTGGAAACTTGGTGGTCAAAGTTCAGATTGCTATCAGCATGTCTTCCCAAGTCTCACACCACTGGTTTGGAACTCAGGGGAGTGCTGTCAATACTGTAATTTTGTAGTAAATTCTGCTTTGCTAAAGGGAATAATAATGCATTTTTTGCATTTTGATTTATACCATGGCTTTGGCACCAATCATTTGTTTGTGTTAGCCCTTCTTATAATATGTTGACATCTTTGAGAGACTCAGTGATTGCTCCCAGTTTGCAATCATCAGTGAACCTGGTAAGCCAAAGGCTATCTACTTTGACCTGGAATTCTGAGAAATAGATGCCAAACAGTAGGAGGGGATAGGGGGGTGAAGTTTGCACTGAATCTGTCAGCTAGAAGGTTGGTGATATCTTCCGATGTAGTATAAGTGATATCATCTACAACCAGTTTGGCACATAGCTGGGCTTTCCCTTTAGACTTTGGATGTAGTTAAATAATGTTTATTGATCATCCTTGGTTATAGATGTGATTTTAGTTTCCTAATTTGCTTTAGAAGATGCAATTTTAAGAGAAAATGTTATAATATTAGTGAAGGGATGTTATTAAGAGCCTTGAATAACATTAAATCTGATCTATCATATAGACCTGATTGTATTGCTGGAATTGTGTTGGGTAATATAAAAGATTATTTAATAAGTATGTTAACTAGGATATTTGATTCTATGATCTATAATGGTTATGTACCAAGCTCTTGAAATTAATCATTAGTTACTCCAATTTTTAAATCTTGATATAAGATGGCAATACAAATTAATTGTCCAGTATGTTTAACACAAATATTATGCAAATGCTTTGAGAGATGTATTAGTGAAATCATACTTGAAAATAATCTTACATTGTTTGATACTTTCAACGTGTTTTTTGAAAGGCTGTTCCACCCTCACTAATTTGTCAAACTTTTATGATTACATCTCTAGGACTTTGGCGATAGGAATTACCACAAGTATAATCTATTTGGAGTTAACCAAAGGTTTTGGCTTGATATCATTCTACACTATTGACTTGGCTTTGGAGCAATATAAAGTTAATCAATATTTATAAAGATGGTTTAATCATTGTCTCAGAAGCAGAACCCAAAGAGTAGTGATTCAAGGAAAAGTATCAGCTCCAGCATTGATGAGTTCAGGTGTTCCTCGGTGATCTGTGATTGAGCAGTTATTGTTTAATATAATTTTAGCTTCTATTCCACATGATGGTCATTGTTGGTTGCAGTACACAGGCAATTATAAAATAGTTTTGTGCTAATAATGAAGATAATTTCACTGATATCAATAAGTATTTTCTATGCTCAGGTAAGTGGACTAGTACAGTTGTTCTCTCATTTAGTGAGAAAATGTGTAATATCATGTATTTTGACAAAAAAAGTTAAAGAGCTCTATTCCATTGTCCACATTTGATTTATTGGAAGTTAGTGAATATAAGGATCTTGAAATACTGATTGATTTCTCTTTTTGTTTTGAAAATCATGTGAGAGCTATTTGTTATAAGGTCTTGAGAAAGATGGGTTTGATTCTCAAAATCTTTATAGTGAGGTAGGTTATGATTTTAGCAAGTTTATTTAAGGTATATATATATATATATATATATATATATATATATATATATATATATATCATATCAATTTTGTAATGCAACTTAATGTTCTGTACTCTTAATAATGGACAGCTTAATTGTATAGAATAAGTACAACATGCATTCACAAAAGAATACATGATATTAAGCATTTATGTTAAGAGGTTAGATGTGTTTCAGTGAGTCTTAATCTCCTCCATTATAAACATATCAAGGGTTGAGTTATATTTACCTATACAGTGTTTAATGAGTATTTTCTTCACCCTTTATTGGGTTTGGAAAGATATAATAATCCAAAAACATATAAGCATCATAATTTAAAGTTCTGTGTTGAATTATGTAATAAAAAGAATAGAACTTGTTATTTAAAGCACAGGATGACACAATTGTGTAATAAATTACCTGATTATATCAGCGGTATGAGTAGTCTAGTAAAATTTAAGAACTCTTTGGATGACTGGACTGGAGCTATGGTGTTTGATCCACCAATTACTGAGATAGTGCTCCTTGCAATCCATAAGTCTTGAACACTTTATCTATCTTAAGAACTTAGGAAGATCATACCCTGAACTTGTTCTTTTTTTCTCCTTCCAGTGATAAACATGCCCAATAAAAAGTGAATTAAAAATTATATTAAGCTCCTTGAAATAAATATATTTGCTGTAATAAATTTCCTTCTTGAAATGCTGTAAATAATTGAAGTACATTAAGTAAATTCCTAAAATACATTTTCTGAACAGTACCGTAAAAGCAGTGTAATAATAATAATAATAAAAGACTTGCTGTCCCTTATGTAATTAATATGTAAACACTGAAAGATATAACACTGTTGTATATCGTGCCATTCACTTTAAAAAAAGGTATGTGTGTTAAAAGGTTAAAATCTTTGCATTTATTTATGTTCCTCTGAAAGACTCACCAGTGCTTAAAAATGCATTCTACCTTTTTAAGAGCTACATGTGATAAATCAACTCTAGTATGTCATCTTACATGCTGCATTTCACTATAGGAGTATTTTCCTAATATATCATGTGTTAAACTACGGAATACAACAATGGCTTGACTTGCCTCCCTTTCCAAAGAGAGTTTTTATGTTTACTTGAGTAACGGGATTCTTTTTTTGTCTCCATGAATACAGACTATTTCATCCTTTAATTTATTGTCTTCTTTTTACAGATATACTAAATATTTATAAGTGCAATCTTACTGACTGAGTTTGACAGCCCTTGCATTACACTTAATTAATTATTTAACTATGCAATAACAGAAAGCTGATGTCACTGTTCTCATAGCCATTTATAGTACTTTATAGGCTCAACATAATCTGTGGAATGCTTTTTACTTGTTAAAGTTTTCACAGGTATGAATATGTGACCGATATTAGTATAAAATGAGGCTATAAAACAACTTTTTCCACATTTAAAATGCATTATGTCTACAGATGATACTCTGTTTATTACCAGACTCTGACACAGTCTTTGCATACATAGCTCATGAAGGACCAGCATGGAATGCATTTTCTAATTTCTTACTGGAAATAGGTAATTCACAGGTTTTACTGGGGTAGTCTCAGTACAGTGTTAGTGTCTAAAACCAGACCAACAGGGAATGAACAGGTCATTATAAGGTAAATAACAATCCACCTATACCTCTTTGTATTTAACCTTATTTATGAAGGGAATGTTAGTCATAGCCCAGGTTATCAAGGGCCAAAAGGGCCTTCTTGGTGACTGTGTAACTAAAGTCTTGTTTAAAGAATGTGGAGAAGACAAATTTTTCATAAAATGTGGGCACTTTACAAATTGGACCCAGGGTGTCCATGTATGGTCATAATAACCTACTTAACACTGGACCCATTTCACATTTGGTAATGCAAAATGCTATCAACACTTTCATAATCCTGTCATAATTGTGAAGATGTGAAGAATTGCCATGTGTATCAGGGTAAATAAGGCAGTGGATGTGTAACATATGCCAGCATAGTTAGCTGGAGTTTTGTAAATAAATTTGTGTCATTTGACTATCACACTGACTTGTACAGATGCTTGTGACAAAAAAAATGTATCAACAGGGTTATTATAACTGATTAAATGTTTATGTTTAAACAAAGAATTCTGGAAGGAGAGAGTAGAAGCTTTTGAAATTGTTCTATAACTTTCAGATACTGCAACACATCTTAGCAAAGCTCTGAGTGTGTATTTTACCAGAGTCAGGTGATCAAATGTGATGTCATTCTATAACTAGCACTGAGAAGATGGAACTCTCACAGCAGTTTGTTTTGTTTTCTTTGGCACTCAGCATAAAGATCTATGACAGTTATCACAGTTAGTTGAGTTCAGTTCAGTTAGTTGGAAGATCATCACCTTGCCTTGTGGAAGTAAGCATCTCAGCATCTAATCTTGCCTTGCTGTATTAATTAAGTTAGCTAGGGAACAGTTGTTCTTTAGACAGTCAAGCAATACAGTGAGATTAGTTAAGTATTTTTTTTGCATCTGTTTGACTCTGTCCAACAGTGTTATTTTTATAACTATGGGTATAACATGGTATTTACCCCCTCTAAAACCACCACCATTGACAGAAATCTATTCTACATCACTAGCCAGAAGAACACACCTCTTGAACTGGTATCTGAAACCAAACTATTAGGGGTCCACATTGATGACCAGCTTAAATTCAATTCCCATCTACAACTAAACATAAAACAAACACCAAAAACTTGGCATGCTCTACCGCCATAATCACTACCTCACTGCATCCACTAAGTTCACCCTCTCTACTACATTTCTCATCCCTTCCCTCCTTTATGGTGCCCCTCTCCTAACAAACCTACAATCCTCTCTCAAGACAAAACTGTCCTCTTGTTATAATAAAATTGCCAAATTTGCCACTAGCCACAAATCATCAACCCACCACTGTGCATCTCTCCACAAACTAAACTGGCTAGAACTACCCAACTATCTCACCTATACTCAACTTACATATGCACACAAACTCATTTTTCACCCCTCCCTCTGTCCCTCCCTTTCCTCTACCTTTACAATGCACCACTCAGAAAGAATCCTAAGATCTAACAATGAAAACCTAATAGAATTGTACAAACCTCTTTGTCCACCAGGACAAAACCTCCTGTCTTTTGCCCTGGCACCCCTATGAAATTCCCTCCCTCCCTCCATCCGTACTACAACAAACCTCTTTTCCATTAAAAAAAAAAATCACTTCACTCCCATCTAACATACAAGTGGGAATGCTCCTGCTCCCACCCCACATAGCCTATTCTCCTCTTCCTACAGGCAACTATTTCATTTATTCCAGACTCTAATTTCATATTTGCATCTAGCAAATACTAAGCCAATTGTAAATAACTTCTTATAATTCTCGAATTGTACTATTCCATTTCAAGAAACTGTATATTTACAAATGCAATGTTTGTTTTTTGTACTTAATGTAGCCTAAAATTTAATTGAAACTGCTGTAATCTTTGTTTTGTCTTGGAGCTTTTCTCCCCAGGACTCCACTGAAAATGGGTTCTTATTGGCCCAATGGACTATCCTGGTTAACCAACTGCAAATAAAATAAAATAAATAAATAAATAAATAAAGATTGAGCATTGTTGACAAACTCAAGAGGTTAGGTACAAACTCATATGTTACCCGATGGATAGCCACCTGGCTCACAGACAGGACCTAGGAAGTTAGAATTGGGAGTCCACCACTACAAAGAGGCTAGTCACAAGTGAAGTCCCTCAGGGATCAGTCCTTGGACTGCTCCTTTTTTGTATCTACTTCTCTGAAGTCAAGACCTGTGTCAGTGGTCTCTGGCTGACTAAATTTGCAGATGATTGCAAATTAGGAGCTGTCATTGCATCCCATACTGACAGAAATGTACTCCAGGAGGGCCTGACTCTGATGTCAGAGCCATGGACTAAAACTAAATGCCAAGAAATGCATAATAGTATCTTTCAGGAAATCATTCACCCCTGGTAACTATCATATTGACAACACACCCCTTAGAGTAACCCAGTAGTCAGGAACTTAGGGACACACATAGATAGTTATCTAGCCTTTGACCATCAAATGTGTACAGTAATGAGGAAATAATTCTATGCTGAGAAACTTATAAACAAAGGTATGGCATCTAAGCCCAAGGAAGTCATTGTTCCTATGTATTCAGCATTCAACAGACCTGTCATTGAGAACAATGCCCCCTTTCATATGTACCTAACCGGGCGTATCAATTAATTGGAATGTCCACAGACTTTTCTCACTAAAAGAATACAGGGCTTAAGTAACATGTTCTCTGCAGACCACCTCAAGGTTCTATCCTTGTATTCTGTCTCCTACAAGCTTTTGAGGGGATATCTATGCCTGGCATACAGGACATTGCCAGACCCCATTCTGATGGACCTATTGCATATCCACAAAACAAACAATTACCTGTTCTAAAGACTTAAACTTTGTCTGTGATATAAATAGAACTTGCTGGAGAGACAGGAATGTATCACAGAGATTGCCCTGTCTCTGAAACAGGCTCCCCATCCATGTGAAGCAGAGTTCCTCCCTAACTCAATTCAAGTGCAACCTGGACAATTGGATGGGGAACAGGAAATTCATCCTTGGTTTGGCACCTATGTCTCTAATGGACACAGGCAACCAGTAAACTGTTCATCTCCCAGGCCCTAGCTTTCAAATGTTTCATCTCCCAAGCCCCTGCTTACATTTATCAAGGGTATCAGCACTTGTCAGAGATTTGGGATGCATGGCTAGGCTTAAAAAGGCCCTTGTGGTCATTAGTCTAGTAAAGACATATGAACCTATGACCCTATCAGAGAGGTCCAAAAACAGTAATCCCCAAATAAACTAATGAATCCCTATCAGGAAAGTTTGAGTAGGTAATGCTCAAAAAGCAGCATTAAAGTCCAAAGTGAGCTAAGACTGGAGTAGGGTTTAGACAGTCAGATGATGACAATAGCAGTGTGAGTGGCTCTGTGATATAGAGGAGCCAATATGTTGGTTAATTCCCAGAAAGCAGAATAAATTTGGCAAGTGGGACAACTTTTTTCCCCAACCCTTCTTGTTATTATTAACATTCGGAGTATTTGCAACAAAATTACTGAATTTCATGTTTGGCTTCCACAACATAACCCTGATATCATAGCTGTTACAGAAACTTGACTAAAGCCACATATATCAGATACTAAAATAGTTCCAGCTGGTTATAGTATCCGACAAAAAGACAGACTTCTAAAGAAGGGGGGGTGTAGCTTTAATATATCGTAACTCTTTAACCATTTCATCCTTCCCCAAAACCATCCCAACCTTTGATAACATAGAAATCTTACTAGCATGAATGCACATTAATTGTAAACACCTGTGCACAGCAGTACTATATATTCCATGAGGTCAAAACATCCCCATGCTTGAAAACTTTCTATCTTGGACCACTCAAAATATATCCTGTGAAGCTATCATTTTAGACGATACTAACATTAATTGGCAAAATTTAATCTCAAAATCCCCAGATAACTGTATTAATCTCCATGGGTATACACAGCTTGTTTCAGGCACCACACGAATCCCAAATAATCAACCAGGGCCTCCCTAGACTGGATTCTTGTATCAGACCCATACAAATACTCTAATACTGGTACACTGCCCGACGTCCTAAGTGACCATTTACTAGCCTATACACATAGAATCCATAATCAGATACCCAAACCCCACACATATAGATTAGCTAGAAATCTAACTATCTTCAACCAAATAACTTTCAACAACTTCCTAAAAGGTCAGAACTGGATCCCACTAAAAACATTACCATTAGAAGAAGCTGTATTCTATTTTAATAAGATCTTCCTTGACACCCTAAATACTTTATCCCCCATCAGGTTCAAAAAATAAAACTCAGTCATGGTCCTTGGCTCTCAAAACCTACAAAACAAATTCTTCTTTCCAGCGACTGGGCTTGGAAACAATGGTGTAAAAGCAAAAAAACAAGCAAATGAAATCAATTTCAAACAGCTTTGCAAAAAAGCTAAGGCATTAGTAAAAAATAACAAAAGAAACTATTTTTCACAACAACTATCTAGTCAAGAGAAACAACCCGAAAACATTTTGGAAATCAGTCAACTCGCTCCTTAATCCTGGGACAACACAAAACCCATCATCATACCCTGATAAAGACCCAGAACAAATGGCCCACATTTTTAATATAGACACCATTCTCAAACTTATCAACAAACCCCCACCAATTATAAGCAATCCCCCTAACAATATGACAAGTAATTCAAGCTCTATTTATGAGAATTCTAACTTACATCCCTCACTTCATGAAAACACTAGTAATACCAAAGAAACTCCAAAGTTCTCCCTAAAGCCGATAACTACCTCTCTAATATTTAAACTGCTATCTAAACTTAGACCATGCTCCCTGTCTGCTGATACCTTCCTTCTGAATACCTGAAACTTGTTGCAAATGTGTTAGCCTACCCCATCAATATTCTAATTAATAGATCCATCTCTGAATCTACAGTCCATCAAATTGGGAAGAAATGTATCATAACCCCATTGCATAAGGGTGGAAATACTAACAATTTAACCAACTATCGACCCATTTCCATTCTCTCACCATTATCTTATAGGTTCATAGGTTGGTACTAGGCTATTGGCCCTAAGGCCTATGCAAGCCTAGCCATAACAATTCCCTGGAAATTTCTTCCCACAATATTTACTTCTCTGGGCTCCTGTCTAGCAGTGGGACTGACATGATCCCCGGGGTGAATTTCCTATCTCCCATCCAATCATCAAGGTTCCTTTTTGAGAGGGCCAATGAGGCGCTCTGCTTGACATGTATGGGCAGTCGATTCCAGAGTATGGGGAGTCTCTGGGTCAGAAACCTATCCCTCCAGCATGTTTTGTTCATTGTGATGATAAGGTTTAGATCCCTGGAGCGTGTGGCTCTGAAGGATTGGGATTTCTTTAAGTGGAGCATGTCCAACAGCTCAGGGTTTGACATGGCCTTGTATGTTAAGCAGAGATCACCTCTGAGTAGACGATATGCCACAGAGTATAGCTGGAGTTTTTTTAGACGGTCAGCATATGGCATCTGCTTTAGGCCTGTGATTCTTTTAGTGAGGTATTTCTGTGGCCTTTTCAGCTGTTGCTGATGTCTTGTGAGGTACATACCAAATGGGGCATTATACTCTATAATGGGTCTAATGAGGGATGAGCACAGTGGGACAATGACCTCTTTTTTCTGGATGAAAAGCCCTTAGTGATGAGGTGTGCCACATAGAAGGATTTCCTGACTGTTGTGGCGATGTGGTTATCGAAAGTGAGACCACTGTCCACTTGTGTCCCTAAATCTCTCATCACACTTTCGATGTTTAGTGTCCTGCCTCCTATGTGGTAATTCATGGGTACATGTTTTTTTCCAAAGGGGATAACTATACATTTCTTGGCATTAAGCTTGAGCCCATGGCTCTGGCACCAGGAATCTGTTTCTGTAAGGCCCTTTTGTAGAATATCCACATCATTTGGGGATTCTATAATGGCTCCCAGTTTGCAGTAATCTGCAAACTTTGTTAGCCAGATTACCTTAGTGTTGGCTTGTACTTTAGAGAAGTAGATGCCAAACAAGAGTGGTCCCAGGACTGAACCCTGAGGTACTCCACTTGTCACTTGTCTGGAGCTGGATTCAGAGTCTGCTACTTTTACAGTCTGGGTTCTGTCAGTAAGCCAGTTGGCAACCCATCAAGTGACATAGGGATTTATGCCCAGCTTAGTAAGTTTATCTATGATTCCAGAGTGGGGGATGGTGTTGAAGGCCTTGGTGAGGTCCAGATAGGCTGTGTGGACTGCCTTACCCTCGTCCATAGCTCTGGAGACTGATTTGAAGAAGTCAATCAGATTCAGGAGACAAGATTGGCCCTTCATAAACCCAAACTGGGTGGGGTCCAGTGTTTGAAGGTTGCCAATGTCTTTGTTTATAAGTTCCATGATAATGCATTCCATGCCCTTGCAGATCAGGCTTGTCAGACTGATGGGACGGTAGTTCTCGGGATTCAAAGTGGATCCTCCCTTGTGGAGTGGGATAACTGTAGCTGTGCGCCACTCAGTGGGCACGAAGCCTGAGGTGAGGCTATGATTAAACAGGACACTTAGATGGGGTGCCAGTTCATTTTGTAGTTCATGTAGTACACAGCCTGGGATATCATCTGGTCCCATGGATGTTGTATTCTTAGCTTTGGAGAGTGCTATTTCTACCTGTGTGGCTGTGATTATCGGAATTTGGCAATCTTTTGGTATTGAGATGGGCCCTTTAGGGGGTGAGAGGGGGATGAAGTTGGCACTAAATCGATCTGCCAGGATATTGGCAATATCCTTGGGATCAGTATATTTAATGCCATTCTGTTGTAGCTCAGAGCAGATCTGAGCATTGCCATTTAGATTCTTGACATAACTATAGAATGCCTTGTGGTTGTCTTTGGAATCTTTGGCAATTTTATTTTCGTAACTAGCTTTTGAGGATTTTATGAGGGATCTCAGTTTCTTACTGAGGCTGGTGAGGGAGTTTTTTGCATCCTGGGATTTTCCTCTTTTCTTCAACAGTTTCTTACTTCTGTTGTATAGTTTGTTTATAGCAGGGGACCACTAGATTGGCTTCCTTTTTTTGGAGAAGATCATCTTGGCTCTATTTGGGATGGCACGATTCATGCACGAGTGGATGTGCTTGTACAGTGCCTTAGTGTAGGATTCTGCAGTCGAACTTCCAGATCCCGTCTGCTTGGGTGTTGTGAAGTTTGTCACTTCTGACTGCAGTAGCATGAAGTTGGCTTTGGAGAAGTTTTTTAAGGAGGTTTCCTTACTGGGGGGTGGTGGTGGGATGTGGATGTCAAGGGTGATTTGCTTATGGTCAGACCTGACCAATGAGGGGGTGACCACTGGTGTGGAGCATCTGTCTCCCATGTTGGTAATGACCAGGTCTAGGATATTGGAGCCCCTGGTGGGACAATGGATTAGTTGATCCAGGGCGTTGGAATTTATAAATTCCAAGAACCGTTGGGAAAAGGAGTTGGTACCTGAGTAGTTTTCCCAATTAATGGCAGGGTAGTTGAAATCACCCAGTATTAGGGTGTTTGGTTGTATCTTAATATTTTCCAGTATGTTTAGGAAGGTGTAGTGAGAATCTTGGGGTATGGTGGGGGATCTGTAGCAAGCTACAATTTGGATTGCAGTCTTACCTAGTGTTAGTTGCACCTGGAGAATTTCAGATGCATTGTGTTGGGCAATTAGCCTGGAGGTGTGAATATCCTTGGTGAATATGGACACTCCTCCACCTTTAGTGTTTCAGTCTTGGTTTTGTGGCCAAAAAGTGTGGTAAGAATTGTAGCCTGGTATTGCAGGGGTGCTCTTTGCAGCCTTGAACCAGGTCTCAGTCACTGCACAGATATCGATGTTCTCCATTTTTAGGAGTGCCTCGAAAGTGTGCATTTTGAGGTTTAGACTTCTAGCATTGAGTAGCATTACCTTCAGATTTTGCATGCTTGCATCTGTTATGGCGGTGGTTTTATCCTTTGAACCTAGGGGTGGCAAGAGCTTTAGCCAGTAACCTGAATCCCAGGGGTGACAGGTGCAGACCATCTCTGGCAAAGCATCGTAGTTTGTCGATCATGTCTTCCCAGGCAGACAAATACTGGATCCCCTTTGTATGACACCAGAAGCTTAGTCAATTGTTGACGTCAATCATTTTGTCCTTATACTGTGGTATCATTCTGGGTGAAGGCAGGATGCTACTCAGGGTTAGAGTCATACCTGCCTGGGTCACATGATCCAAGAGCTCTTCCATGTCTCTTTTCATGTAGTCCAGGGAGGTACATCTCAAGTCATTCACTCCAGCATGGACAATGACAGAGTAGTATTTGTACTTGTTGTGGAGTGACTTGAGTGCATGCGTTATGTGGCAGATCCTGGCACCCTACAGGCAGCTGACTGTAATTTTCTCCTTGTTCAGCCTGGTGAGTGGGACATCAGTGTGCCTGACTGTAGAGTCACCTATGACTAAAGTGTTGGGTGCATTGTCTTGCCTTAGGGGCTGTTGTTGGGTGGCACACTGGTGTTGTGAGCTATGTGTCACTTTGGTTGTGACTGGTGTTTGCTTGCGTTTTGGCTTCAGAGGTCCTTGTTGCTTGGGCAGGTTAATGTTAAGGGCCTCTGCATATGTGGGTTTAGTGTTGCTATATGTGGGTGTTGATGGTGTGTGTTTTGAAGGACTATGAGTTGCTAGAGGTGTAATGCAGGTGTTAGCCTTCTCCTCTTGACTGTCTAGCACAATCTTGACCGGAGAGAGCTTTGCTTCCAGTTTGGCTATGTAAGTGCATCTCTCACAGGTTGTAGTGTTGGGTGGTAGGAGGAGAGGATTGTCTGTGTACATGAGGCATTTGCCACATTGCCCCAGTATGCCCAGATTCTCCAGGTGGACAGGAGAATTCACCGGAAGCTGACCCTTGGACATGCCTGTTTAGGTGCTTTTTTGTAAAAATTAAGAGCTGTTTTCCCTTACCTTTGCAAGGTACTTTGCAATTGTAGGCTGTTTAATGCCTATGATTTATTTCTCCTTATTGACAAGGAGAGCTGAGTGCTTGTATCAGTTTCAGGCTTCCTAGTGCTTTCCAGCAGGTTCTAGAGCAAGTGCTAGTCACAGGGGCTCATATTTTAGTGCTACTACTGTGAAACCAGCTAGTTTTAAGGGAAAATTTGAAGAGCAGACTTTCTGGCACCTGGAATAGTTTAACTGTAGCCTCGTACTGCTGCATGATGTGAAAAATGTGCAAACACACCAGTTTTTAAGCCAGAAAGTTGAAAGGGATAGAAATCAGCCCAAAAAGGCTAATAAAATTACAATTTCAGAGCTGGAAACCACTCCTCTAGCGTTAGATAGGCAGTACAATGCTCACCGGTCCCACTGGTAGGCAGTAGGACTTCCCTCTACCACAGCAAGGTCTGGATAGCTCTGAGCACAGAAAATAAAGTCCTGAGACAAGCAAGGCCTGGGATATGGACTGGCTAGAAAAGGTGGGAAACGAGCAAACAAGATAGTGTATATATATATATATATATATATATATATATATATATATATATATATATATATATATATATATATATATATATATATATATATATATTTTTTTTTTTTTTTTTTTGTTGAAACAGGCTAAACAATGCAATAATACAGTAAATAAACACAGAAAAGGCTAACACACTTGAGTGTGTAGTCCTAAACAGTAAATGCATTTAAAACTCTACAAAATTAGCAATTTAAAACTTTTTAAATGAAGCAAGGCAAGTGCACAACTGAAAAACGATTTAAGAGGCAGTAACACAGCAGAATAAGTATCTAGTCTACATATACAGAGAAGTCTATATATACAGAAAAGCAGCTAAAACACACAAAACACTTCAGATGCAGTGCAACCTAGAGCACTTGAGTTGTAGCAATAGTAAGGAAATTACAGTTATAATAAATGTTCTAAAATATACTCTATATTTCCAAAATGTTTGAGAAGCACAGTCAGAACATAAGAAAATTCAGGAAATTTTTTTTTTTTTTTGAAAGGGAAAAAGGAGAAACAGAAGGCCTTATCAAATGTTCTCTCTGTATTAGGTAGAATGAGCTAATGACACTAGACTGGGAAGAGTGTCCCAGATCAGATCTACAGTAGGGGCGGGCAACTGCAAAGACGCCAAGTATAACAGCAAGACACCAACAGGGAGGGCAGGTGGGGATAAACTACAAAGCACTACAGAAAGCCACAAAATGAAAGTTTTTAAACAGATAAAGATTTGTAAAGATACAGAATGCTTTTAACTGCAAACAAATCAGTTACCCGTGCAGATTACAATAAAAGAGCTATATATAAATTGCTAGAAACAATAAACTGTATAAATAATCGAAAAAAACAGGATACTTATATATCTCAGCTAAGAGTTGGTGTCAAATATTAGAAAAGTGTATACATACCCAACACAAAACAAACAGTACCAGAATTATCTGTTCTAAAGACTTAAACATTTTCTGTGATATAAAAAGGACTTGGTGGAGAGACAGGCATGTATTGTATAGATTACCTTGTCTCTGGAACAAGCTCCCCATCCATGTGAAGCAGAGTTTCTCCTTAACCCAATTCAAGTGGAACCTGACAGACAATAATCTCTTAGTCCAAACCCACCATGGTTTCTTCCCTGCACATAGTACTATTACAGCCTTACTTTCTTTCAATGACACTCTGAACAAAGCTCTGGACTCTGGTCTACTGACATCAGCAGTTTTATTAAATCTATCCAAATCTTTTACACTGTATCACATACCAAATTAATCCAACAATTAGAAACATTAGGATGTACTGAACATACCATTACCTGGTTTACTAGCTACCTGAATGATAGATAGCAATCTGTCAGATGGCAAAACAATCAGTCTGGTTATCTGGTTAATAAAGTAGGAGTCCCCCAGGGCTCCATTCTTGGACCTTTACTTTTTAAAGTATTTACAAATAATCTCCATACTGTCTCCCAACGTAGTTCTCTCATCCAGTATGCTGATGATTCTATCATTATATCCTCAGCCAGCAACTTCCTAAAGCTCCTCAAAATAACACAAAACACCTTCTTAAACATAGAAACATGGTTAAACAAAGCTCAATTACTACTAAATCCCAAAAAATCCAAACTACTAATATTCTCATCCAAACCACCCCCACAGGACTTTAAAATCTGCTCCCTAAATAATACCGAAATTAAAGTAGTGAAAACAACTAAATTTCTGGGCATTACTAAAGATGATAAACTAGCATTCGAACAACACATTCTTAACACAATCAAAAAAAACTTTCAAAAAGGTAAACTATATAGACAGAAACTCTACCTGGATAAAACCACAAAAATAAAACTGGCAAATTCCCTCCTCCTTCCCTCACTCCTCTGTGTTTCCCCCAACTATACCAATCTTCATGTATCCTTAAGCAATAAACTACAATCATGCTATTATAAAATTGCAAAATTTGCCTGTGGACTGCAAAACCGCACTCACCACTGTCACGCAATTAACACATAGAAATGGTTGGAATTCCCTGACTACCTCCAATGCACTCAACTAACTCTTGCTCATAAACTAATACACTACCCAAATAACTACCTCCATTCTATTTTACATTCCTGCATCCCAATCCATAATCTCCCCTCTACTTATAAACAACCTTTTACCATATACAAAACCAATAGGAGAGCTGGTGTCAAAGCTCATACTCTTACTCCATAACAAAGCTATGGAATGTTCTACCCCCCCATAACACAACTTGAGTCTATGAAAACATACAAAGTCACCCTAAAAAAATCACTTCCTTAACAATCACATTTGTCCTTTTGTTCAGAACTACAGACCACTGTAAACCAACACCAATGAGTTTACTGACTAGAATATCATTTTCCTAGATCTACTGAAATATTAGTAAACCAGCTGTACTTCTTTGACTTTATGTCAAAGTATATTAATCCATATCAGAGAATGGGCAAACTGTACATCAGCACACCGACTGGAGAAAGAACATTCTCCAGCAGGGTATTAATGTACAAGTAATGCCCACTGACAAACGAGTCCGCCGCTTCACAACAGCATATCAAGCTGCTGTGGAGCTCGGACTAAAAAGAAAAATAACAGCTGCCATTATTTCATGCTCATTAAGCAGCAGTTCTGCTGTTTAGTGAGCGTAAAATGTAGAAAATAAAAAAAAAGAGTGAGAATATGTGTTTGTGTGTGTGTGTGTGTGTGTGTGTGTGTGTGTGTGTGTGTGTGTGTGTGTGCGTGTGTGCGTGTGTGTGTGTGTGTGTGTGTGTGTGTGTGTGTGTGTGCGTGTGTGTGTGTGTGTGTGTGTGTGTGTGTGTGTGTGTGTGTGTGTGTGTGTGTGTGCGTGTGTGCGTGTGTGTGTGTGTGTGTGTGTGTGTGTGTGTGTGTGTGTGTGTGTGTGTGTGTGTGTGTGTGTGTGTGTGTGTGTGTGTGTGTGTGTGTGTGTGTGTGTGTGCATGTGTGTGTGCATCTGTTCATGCATGTGTGGTTGTGTGTATGTGTGTGTGTGTGCGCGTGCGTGTGCGTGGTTGTGTGTGTGCCTGTGTGTACGAGAGTTGTAGAGAAAGTGAGAGTGATCGTGTGTGACTGAATGCTTGTATGAAAGCAGAGGAGACTGCGTGCAACAGATAGAGAGAGAGAGTGAGAGCAATGTTGTGTCACTGCATGCCTATATGAAAGCAGCAGAGACTGTGCATGTGAGAGATTGAGAAAGAGTGAGATTGATCTTGTGTGAGTGAATGTGTGCATAAAAGCAGAGGAGACTGTGTTTAGATGTATGTGTGTGTGTGAAAGCAGAAGAGACTGTATGTGTGTATGAGAGAGAGAGAGAGAATGGGCTGTATGTAAAATTATTATGTATTTTTTTAAGCAGTATATTTATTTTATGTATTTTTGGTGTAAAATACTTCCTTCAACACCATTAGCATATACTACAACAAGTTTAAAACATTAAACAGAGGAACTATTTGACATTAATCATCATTAGACATCCCCAAAGGACCAGTCACAATACCAGTAGTTTGCCAGGCACCCAGTATTACTGCTGCACAGGTTAAAACAGCACTGTCCAAGGCCAAGAATACAGCTTCTATGGGACTTGATAATATCCCTGGCTATGTTTTACATGAACTACAGAGTGAACTGGCACCTCACCTGTGTACCCTGTTCAATCACAGCCTCACCTCAGGCTTTGTCCCTTTCAAATGGTGCACTGCTACAGTCATCCCTCTCCACAAAGGAGGAGCAACTACAGACCCTGGGAACTATCGTCCCATTAGCTTGATGAGTCTGATATGCAAAGCTATGGAATGCATCATCATGGACCTAATAAACAAGGATATAGAGAATCTCCCACACAGTTTGGTTTTGTTAAAGGTAGATCATGCCTGCTCAACTTGGTCAACTTCTTTGAGTCAGTCAACAGAGCTGTGGTTGAAAGCAAGGTGGTTCGTACAGCCTACCTTAATCTGGCCAAGGCCTTTCATACCATTCCCCACTCAGGAATCATAGAAAAACTCACTAAGCTAGGCATCAACCCCTATATCACTAGGTGGGTTGCAAACTGGCTCACAGATAGAACCCACAGAGTGAAAGTAGCTGACTCCAAGTCAGACTGCCGACCAGTCACGAGTGGAGTCCCACAGGGTTCAGTCCTGGGTCCTCTCCTGTTTGGTATCTACTTCTCTGAAGTCTAGGCCAACATGAAGGGACTCTGGCTGACAAAGTTCACTGACAATTGCAAGTTGGGAGCTATTATTAACTCTCCAAATGATGTTGACATCCTACAGAAAGGCCTCACTGAGACTAAAAACTGGTGTAAGAACCATGGCCTTAAGCTCAATGCCAAAAAATGTGTCATCATCCCCTTTGGGAAAAACCTGGTTCCCATGAATTACCACTGAACACAGAAGGCATTATAAGAGATCTGGGAACACAGGTAATCGCAACCTCTGTTTTGACTGCCACATTGCCACTGGGGTCAGAAAGTCCTTCTATGTGGCACATCTCATTACAAAGGGATGTTCTTCATGTTTCACTGTTGCAGTCATTGCATTTGGGTAATCTGCCTGCAGATTGCCCTCAGTTGGCCTGATTAACAAAGTCTTGGGTCCTCCGTCGGTTGCTGTCCCTTCTTCCATGACGTCAGGTCGTCAGGGGTATAAAACATGCAGCCAATGCCATTACATCAGTCTTTCTTGCTGTGTGGTGCCCGAAGCAGAAGCAGTTCGCAAGTGCCGGTCGGCCGAATCCTGAAAATTTCATTTTTGAGTTTCAGAACCGAAGTCTTCAACTAAAAGCTAAGTACCCCGTTGGGGAAACTTTTTCTTGCTCCTTTCCGATGTCAGTAAAAGTTAATAATTGCATTACTTGTGGAAAGCAAATACCTCATAAAGATTTTCATTCGTACTGTATTCCTTGCCTAGGCCCTGACCACGATGTACCTTGCTGTCGGTTTTGTGCTTTATTTAATCAGCGCACTATCCGTCATCGGTATATTTGTGCCTCTAAATATTTCGGTTCTCGGTTTAATTATCCAGAAATGTCATCAGTTAGCCATCCAACTACCGGGATTCCAAAAAAACACAAAGATAAAGACAGGCCACCAAGGTCCAAAACTGCAGACGACGCTTCTACTAAGCCAGTCGACAGTTTGCCAGTACTCAGTGAAGTGCTTTTGCAGCCCCTGATACCCGCTACTTCTGATTCGCAGGCCTCTACTGAGACCCATTCAGAGTTCGGTATGCCGTGATATACTTCACCTATGGAACCCACGGATGTCTCTACCTTGGATGGGTCCAGAGCTGCTGTGCAGGCACTGGCTTCTGAGGGAGTATTCAGGCCTATGGACTTGCATATTAAATCAATGCCTCCTTCATTACTAAGGCCTAAATCTCGATTCATGTCTAAAAAAATGATGCCCAGGCCACTTGCTCAGGCTTCTATGCCTAAAAAACAAATGATAAAAATGGCTGAAGATCTAATAACTCTAATCAGGGGTAGCCAACCCCCCCCCCCCCCAAGAGGCCTAGGGCTGAGCCTGATTATGAATCTTCTGATCAGGATTCTGTTTTTTCTGACTCTTCTGATGACCTGGATTTGCCCTTACCTACTTATGAGGATTCTGATGCAGAGGACTCTATTCCCTCTGCTTCCCCTCCTGAGGATTTTTCTTTTGGTGAGACCTTACATACTCTAAGGGAGCATTTTCACTGGGAAAGCCAAGAATTTTCTGATTCAAAAAAGAGGCTTAGGGATTTTCTTCTCCTACCTCAGCATAGGCCTTTGGCTATTCCTCCTGTACTAGACATTGTTGATGATGCTTTCTCGGAATCCAGTTTGGCCCCTGATTCCCTGCCTCCTGTTCCCAGTAAACCTGACAGATACTACAGGGTCCCTGAGTCCCACAAGTTCCTTTTCAAAAATCCTATTGCAGATCCAGAGACTATTTCACAGGGGCCCAAGGGCATTAAGGCTTCTACAGCTAAAAATCCTACCCCCTCTGATAGACACTCCAGGCCATTGGATAGATGGGGTAAAAAAGTTTATACTTCAGCAACCTTGGCAATTAGAGCTTTAAACTGCCAATTTCATATGTTAAAATATCAGCAACATGTTATTGGACTGCTTAAACAGAAAATGATGTTGATTCCTGACTGTGTGAAAAATAAAGACTTACAGGATTTAATGCATTCTGCTGAACAAGTTGGAAAACATACTTTGCAATGTGGTTTTGATTCTTTAGAGGCCTCTTGCAGGGCTGCTGTTACTGGGTCTGTGCTTAGAAGGCATGCTTGGCTTAAGGAGCAATCTTTGCCTGATCATGTTAAAGCTAAATTGTTGGATGCTCCTTTAAATCAGGACCGCCTGTTTGGCAACAAGGCTGAAGAAGTTCTTAAAAAGATGGAAGATAAAGCTAAATCTATGCAAACTGTTAAAGATTTTTTACAAGGTTCAGCCTCCTAGATTTAGTAGGCACTGGCCTTCTAAGAATTGGTCCTTTCCAGCCCCTTCCAGGTCTTCTCAAGCCAAACCCAGACACAGCAAAACCCCCAGATTTCAGTCCCAGGGGACTCACAGAATTAAGCAGAGGGGGCCTCCACTTCCAAGACTGGGAATAACAAGACACCCCCCTATGGTAAACTGTCTCAATGACTTCCTTTTAAAATTTCCAAGCACTTATCTTCTGACTGCCCCTTTGGGGGAAAGATTGCTCTTCATGCAAAGAACTGGGAACTCATTACCCAGGACAAATGGGTTTTAAATATAGTGTCCCAGGGATACAGATTTCATTTCCACACGTTGCCAATGCCAAGTGGGTGGCCGGACCTACCCCCAAATCAGTGGGCAGAGGCTCAAAAATAAGTATTTTCTCTCTTAAGCATGGGGGGCTATTCAGCTGGTACCAGAAGATGAAAAGGGACAAGGTTTCTACTCCAGACTTTTCCTGGTACCCAGAAAAGACAAATCATGGCATCCAATCCTGGACCTGTCTACTCTAAACACCTTTCTGGAGATTCCAAAATTCAAGATGCTAACTCTTCACCAATTACTTCCTATGCTAGGCAAAGATGTCTGGTTAGCAACACTAGACTTAAAAGAAGCATACCTGCACATCCCAGTCAGGAAATCTTGCAGAAGATACCTGCGCTTCAAAGCAGGCTACATGCACTATCAGTTCTCTGCACTGCCCTTTGGCTTATCTACTGTGCCCAGGGTATTCACAAAGTGCCTAGCTCCAGTTATTGCATTTTGCAGGCAAAGAAGTATTCAAATATACCCATACCTGGACGATTGTCTAATTCAGGCAGAAAGCCAGGACATACTTTTGAATCATCTGGCATTTGTAAAAAGGGTTCTAACTTGTCTGGGGTACACCATAAATGAAAAGAAATCACAACTGATACCCTGTCAACAAATTACATTCCTGGGAGCAAGCTTGAATATAACTTCCCAGATGGCTTACCTCACGCCAGAAAAGCAAATTCATTTGACAACCTACTTCAAACAAGTGGCCACAAAAACCCTGCTATCTGCAAGACAAATACTGCAAGCCTTGGGGTTCATGGCCTCCTGCATTCTTCTAATTCCATATGCAAGACTGCATATGAGGAAACTACAGTGGTATCTAAAAAGCCTATGGAGTCAACATTCTCACAGCCTAGAAACAATGATTCCTATCATACCTTGCCTACGCCTAGAGTTCCTTTGGTGGGCAGAGGCCTGCCACCAAAACAAGGGACTACCTTTCACACCACCCACTGCCACCCAAACCCTAACAACAGATGCATCAGACTATGCATGGGGGGGCTCACCTGGCAGGAAAGTGCATTTAGAGCCAATGGAACCCAAGTCAAATGCACCCGCATATCAATCAAAAAGAAATGTTAGCTGTACAGAATGCTCTGACAGCCTTCAAGGACTACATTGTTTCAGGACAACTAATCGAAAAGACGGACAACACCACGGTTATGTGGTACATAAACAAACAGGGGGTACACATTCTTACCCCCTCTGCAGACTAGCCATGGCATTGTGAAACACAGCCTTGAGCTACCAAGTGCACCTACAAGCTCAATTCCTGCCAAGAAAATTTAATACACTGGCAGACAGACTAAGCAGAAACCTCATGGACCCACATGAGTGGAAACTGGAACGAAGGATTTTCAACATGTTGACAAGTGAATGGAGGATCCCAGATATAGACCTGTTTGCCTCCCCCCAGAACTACCATTTGGACAAATGTTGCACAAGGACTCCCCACAAACAAGCCTGGAAAGTGGATGCACCTGCCTCAGACTCCTTCCCTGCTGTCTCAGCAGGAGAACCAGTTTCTACACCTTCAGTTTCCAACACTAAACCTTGCAGCCCGGCTAATTACTTAAACTCTCCCTTCCCATCCCTCAGCAAACATGTGATGGATGTCATCTTAGAGGCAAGGAGGCCTAGTACTAGAAAATCTTATGCTGAAAAATGGAAAAGATTCTGTCCCTGGAACCAATCTCAAGGGATGAGCACAGCAGCTCCCAATTTACATCAGATTTTGCAATACTTAACTGAGATGCTTCACAAGGCCCTGTCTTTTTCCTCCATTAAAATCAACACCTCAGCCATTTCAGCTCATTATAACACAGGCCCTCCCCTCTTCTCTCATCCACTGCTCAAGCAGTACCTCAGAGGGGCCAGAAATTTGAGACCACCCAGGAGAGCTCCAACCCCAGCCTGGGACCTAACCTTTGTATTGGAGAAACTCACTCTACCTCCTTTCGAGCCAGCTGCTACTGCAGACTTAAAATTTCTTTCTTGGAAAACAGCTTTCCTTTTAGCAATCACTTCAGCTTGAAGGGTATCTGAATTACAGGCCCTCATGGCAGTGGAGCCTTTCATTATCTTTCATGCGGACAGGGTGTCACTCAGAACCAATCCATCCTTCATGCCCAAGGTGGTATCCACTGTGGCTCTTAATCAGTCCATTAATTTGCCAACCTTCTTTCCCAATCCACAGAACAAAGGGGAACGGATTCCGCATTCCTTGGATGTGCACAGATTACTTAGATTCTACTTGGACAGGACTAAACATCAAAGAAAATCTGCTGGTAGCATTTGCTGCAGGGGCAGAGGGGAAGGCTATTTCAAAGCAAATAATTTCTAAATGGATAAGCCATTGCATTTATTTTTGTTATAAGCACCATGGAAAACCTATCCCCCAGGGGATCAGACCTCACTCCACCAGGGCTGCATCTACTTCTACAGCCTTTCTCAGAGGTGTTCCTACCAGGGACATCCTAGAAGCTGCTACCTGGAGTTCTGTACATACTTTCACCAAGCATTATCATTTGCCAATTTACTCTAAATCCAGAGCTGGCTTTGCCACTGCAGTCTTGCAGGGCCTTATAGCTGGCCCTAATGCTATCTAAACTCCTCTTCCCAACCTTAGCTTTGGGAATCTACCCAAATGTAATGACTGCAACAGTGAAACACGAAGAACATAGTACAGTTGTGTACACTTACCATAAATGTAGATGTTCAAGTGCATTCACTGTTGCAGTCCTGATTACCCTCCCTCCTGCCCCCTAACATCTTTTGACTATACCTCTACTTTCCTTTACTATGCTTAAAAGCCTTTTTGGTGTATTTGCTTTTTTGTTGGAGGTATACCTTTGTGTTTTTATGTTTAATTGCTCCCCATTAGGGGGGGCACCTGACATCTGGGGCAAGAAAAACTAATGTAATGGAGTCGGCTGCATGATTTATACCCCTGACAACCTGAAGTCATGGAAGAAGGGACAGCAACCAGCACAGGACCCAAGACTTTGTTAATCAGGCTGACTGATGGCAACCTGTAGGCAGATTACTGAAATGTAATGACTGCAACAGTGAATACACTCGAACGTCTACATTTATGGTAAGTGTCCACAACTGTACATTTTGCATCCAGGAAGAAAGAGGTCATTGTCTCCCTCTGCTCTTCCCTCATTAGGCCAATCATTGAGTACAATGCCCCATTTGGCATGTACCACACTAAATACTTGCAACAACTGGAGAGGCCACAAAAGTACCTCACAAAGAGGATCCTAGGCCTTAAACATTTGTCCTATATGGACATACTCAAAAAACTCCAGCTATTCTTTGTCTCATATTGCCTACTTAGAGGTGTTCTCTGCTTGACTTACAAAGCCATGCCTGACTCAGCTCTGTTAGAAATGCTACATCTAAAGAAATCCCAATCCCTCAGCACCACACAGTCCAGAGACCTCAACCTCATTACCACAATCAACAGAACATGCTGGAGGGATAGGCTGTTCATAACCCAGAGACTACCCATGCTATTGAATAGACTTCACATACATGTCAAGCAGAGCAGCTCACTGGCCCTCTTCAAGAGAAATCTTGATGAGATGGGAAATAGAAAATTCACCCCAGGGATCATGCCAGTTGCTTTACTTGACAGAGGCACTGGGAACTAATGTCAAGGGGCACGATCCCAGGGTAATCCTATGGGCTAGGCTTGTAAAGGTTCCAGGGCCATTAGCCTAGTATGCACCTATGAACTTATGAACCTATTAAAAATATGTAAAAAATGATATAGTACTAAAAATAAATAAGCAAGTAAAATGCAACAATTTTGCAGTGAACCCATTCTCTAAGTGCAGTAATGCCCTCCAGGGTGTGTGTTAATGTGTAATTAACACTCTTCCAGGGGTGTAGAGGCCTAACACCCCTGGGCGGGCATTAATTACACATTAAGACACACCTTGTCAGGCAATATTGCTTGCTTTCTTCGTTAAGAAACTTCCACAATGCAAAAAGCATATTCTCGTTCATATTGTACATAATATACTGTGAATCATGATTATTTACATTGAGTGTCCACAACAAGTTATCTACTTATATACTGTATGAGTTCTACTGTCACTTATTCAGACTATGTAATGACATATATTTCTAAATATTTAAGAAATGTTATTTGATCTTACTACTATAAATCTTATCCGGTTATATAATAATTTTTTTTTTTTTTTTTTTTTTTTTTTTGTAGTAACTTTCTGAGTTGTTGCTGGAGATTTTCTCCCCAGGCCTCCACCGAAAATGGGTTATTCTGACCCAGTGGACTTTCCCTGTCAACAAATGTCAATAAGTAAATAATAAATAAATAAACAAACAAATTATCATCTGTGTCATCTTTTTTTCTTAAAGCAGTATTACTTTTTTAACAACTTTGTTAAAACTTATCTCATTTATATATAAAACATAATCACTGTTCTGCCTTCACTATGCCTGAAAAAGATCCAGGGACCACATTGCCTATTTGGTTAACAACTGTGAAATAAATACAATGAATGAATGAAAAGATAGGACTAGAGCAGCAGGTATGGATAATCAAAGTTCAGTGGCTCTATGACTAAATATAAATAAATATATTAGTGATCAACACAGCAAAGCACTGAACTAAATGAAACAGCAATTTTCAAATCTCTGTTTCGTTGTTAAATCAAGCATGGAAGCTATGTATCCTGACCATCTGCTGCTTAATTATACAAATTCCAAAATTCCTATATCTTGCATTAAGATATATTCTCTGACAGACTACAATCTTCATTATCCAACAAAAATGAAATGATTTACACACAAATGGCTTATAGCCAGCAACCCAAATGCAACAGTAAGCAGCTTTAGTATGTTTAGAATTAGGAGATATTTTGTAAATGAACAACTGCTCAAGCATGAAGTTTGAAAATTGATTAAATCCTTAATCACGGAAAGATGTGTTAGATGTGTGTGATAATACTGCTAACAATGTGAAAATATTATAGATGTGAGGCTTGGTCCATGTACCATGATTTATTTATCTTTACTTTGTGATAAAACACCTAATTTTTCAGAATCTATATGTACAGAATTTATTTTTTTTACCATATGTACAACCTACATTCAGTTTACTTTAGTCATCCTATAGATACCAATAATTGTAATGGTAGAGACCCATACAGAAAAGAAGATTCTTGACAATGAGATAATCCAAAAGAGTCCATGCAAATGAATCTTGAATTCTGGAGCAACAGAAAGCAATTCATTAATATGCAGTACAATATAACATGGGTGTACAGAATGTAACCAGTCCAAATTAGAAGTGTGCTGTATATTCTTAATACTATTATATACCCATGGAGAGGGTTGCATGGCTGTTCAGCAGATTCCATCTATAGTACTGCTGAGATTGGGGATATTATAAGATCTTATGCACTATCGCAGTATGATGTATTTCCAAGGCTCTTGGCCTTAGTGACACCCCATCAGGCAATTTTCCTTTCAATGTGACAGTGTTTATTTCATGACTACAGAAAAAAAACAGCTTAGTGTTTCCCTGCCACTAATTTGTGGGTAATCCTTGCTGACTGAAAGGATTTATTTCTTGAGGCAACAAGTCCAGTGTTATTACCAATGTTACCATATTGACTAGTTTCATAGAAGGCTGAAGTTTTATTCTACATACTCTACTCCCTAAATTCTTATAAACAAAATTCTCTGCTAAGCCCAATTTATCACACAACTTTACCACAAAAATATCACCTAATATCATCTGATTTTGCCCATCAAATTCTTCTCGCAAATCCTACATATTTTAAGCAATAGTTCATCTTCCAGGACTACAAGCCTTTTAGTCAGAAGACTGATTTCTTTAATACTATGAAGAGACATACTATTTGCATTTCATTCCCCATACTATAATCTGTGACACATTTAATTCCCTCTCATGTGTTTTTTGTTTTGTTTTACTCAATCATGCCCCAGACTTTGCATGCAAAGTCATTCGCTTTTGAGTTTGTTGAATTTTGCTTGTTGAGCAATTAACTCAGGCAGGACTTTCTGTAGATCACTGGCCAATATGTTGAAGGAGACAAGAGTTAAAATCATTAGATGAGAGTGAGCAACTAAGTTAAGGACAACCTAAAGTTGTGGTCGGATTTCCTTGAGAAGTATAATGGGATTTCATTTTGGCAGGAAGAATGGGAAACTGAGGCAAAGTTGCACTTATACTCCAAGGCAATGGGAGCGCATGGGGTGGGGGCTTGGTTTGTGAGAGCTTGGTTACTGAGTTGGCCTGAGAAATGGCGGGGGGATGTGGTATTCTTGGAACTTATGCCAATTTGGGCAGCATCCATCATGTGGCAGGAGAAGTTTCAATATAAAAACGTAATTTTCTTATCTGACAATTAGGTGGTGGTGCAGGTGTTAACTAGGAAGATGGCAAAATCACAGTTAATTGTGTTAGTCTTGAAGAAATTGGTTTTACATAGTTTGTTGATTAACTTTTCATTTTCAGTTACTTACCAGGGGAAAATAAATCAGATAGCTGATAGTCTCTCTCATTTTCTGCTTTACAGGTTTCAGGAATTGACTACAGAGGCAGAGGTGCACTCGGTATTGTTGCCACAAGGAGCCTGAAACATTGGCCATGCATAGTTGGATGGCTAGTTCAGCATTCATAGATGAATTCCACTTGGACAGCTTATGTAGCAGCTTTGTCCACATTTGCTACTTTTGTTAAGGGATTATCAGAGGCTGAAAGGTGCTGGTTGGTAGAGCTTTTGCTATGTTATTTAATTTCTAGGTGGCTTCAAGGAATGCCTGTGATATCCATTAAAGTACTTTTGGCAGCTGTTGCTATGGGTGCTCGTTTTGGTAGGTGTGGAGGATGTCTCCAAATCTTGGGTAGTCAGTCAGATGTTGAAAGGCTGGGAGTGGGTAGCAGGTCTTAGTGTGGTTGGTCACCTCTCCTAGACAAATCAGATTTTGAGAGAGTTGTTGAAGGGTTTGTGCTTGCTATTAGGAGAGGTAGGTGCTTATACAGTGTGGGCAACTTTATCAATATGTATGTAGACAGGAGTATTTACAGTAGGTGAACTGCTAAACTCATTGGTATGGAAGGATTTTTGCATTGTGTAGTCACTGGTATTGATCTTATTGCAGCAATCGAAAACAGAGCAGTTAGGGAAAGGTTTCCAGATATTCTTGTGTAAGAATGTTGTGTGGTTCATATGTCTGGTGGCATGGATCAGAAAGCTTTGGATGGTACAAGCAGGTACAGTGAGTGGAATTGTTTTTCATACTTTGGGTGGCAAGACAATTAAGGCATCACAATTCATTGTTATTGTTAGGAAGGCACTTCAGTGTCAGGTATTAATGGGAGCAGGTTTTCGATGCACTAGTTCCATATAGGAGGAGTGCTGATTTGGTTCTGGAAGGGAGATCACCTGAGTTGATTAAGAGGGTAGGCCCTTACCATCTGGTGCTTTTTGAGTTACATTAAACAAGTCCTCTGATTTGTGTTGGCATGGTAGCTACATTTTTTTTCAGGTGTGAATATTGTCATTTTGGGCCATGCCTTCACATACTGGGCTGCCAGACAAGCTGCAATCAAGCCAGGAGGAAGTTAGTTGGTGTTACGAATTGATGGGTGGAACATGTTTTGGCATGGAGTGAGTGGGATAGATGGCAACATCTTTTGGATGAAATGGAAGTAATTGAGGCATGGTTTGGTGTACCTTGTATGTATGTACATTTGGTGAGTAACAATTTGGTCTTGGTTCCTAAAAGAAAGTCTAAACTAGTATACGATTTGATGGTGTTGAGTCAAAAATATCCAGGCATGATAATTGTTTGGTCAGTGATTGTACCTTGGCTAGTATGGAGCCATGCAAATAAGCTTACAGGTATTGAGTGGACTAGATGATTTGTTAATCATAAATTGGGACAGACTGCAGGGGAATTCAGGATTTGGACTATGGAACTTAGAGATTTTGATGACAAGGATCCTTCTTGATTTCATGTGGACGGAGTCCATTTGAGTGATGTGGGTTTGGATTTATTTAACGTGCACTTTGCATTATTTTTACAGGATTTCATTAAGTGGGTATAGGTTTGAGGAAAAAGGGGGGGCAGCCTATGAGCAGGCTGGTGGGCAGAAAAGATGGGTCCAGATGAACTCCTATTCTGCCTCCCCCTTTTTTATCTGCTTTTTCTTTGGTTATGTTTGAATGCTTATTTTGTGCAAGGCTAAGGAAGTGAGCAGGGTCACGCCGCTTCTTATTTAATTAGTATTAAAGTGAGTGGAACATTTTAACACAGCTTTATGGAGGGTGAGTGGTGGTTAGCAGTTTAACGCTAACTTTCAAATGGTTCACATGTTTGTTGATTACTGAATGTTGTTAATGTGCATTTTCTTGTTTTAATATGTTTTAATATAATAAATTGGTCATTATGGCATGAGCTGGTGTGTTTATTTGTAGGAGGAGGATGTGGACAAATGGAGTTTATATGCAGAATAATTTGTCCAGAGGCACCACTGGACATTTTAAGGATTGATTTGGCGGGGGGGGGTATAGGTTAGCCAGGTCTAGATTAGAGATTAGTGAAGTTTAGGGAGAAAGGTGTTAAGTTTTGGAGGAGGGAGGTTTGAGGGAGTTGAGAGGGAGGAAGAAAGGTAGGATATGGGAGGGATTGTTGTAGTGAATTATTTACTAGTAGGAGATGATAGGCAGTCATTTTGGCATGGATTCATTGTTCCCACCTTCCCAACCCTGGCATTGTGATTGGTTTAAATTAGAGTAAACAGTTTAGTTTAAAGGCATAGAAAACACTTCTGTCACCCCCCCCCCCTTCTTTTACCTGCTCTTTGTTTGGTTATGTTTGAATGATTACTTTGTGCAGGGCTAAGCAGGTGAGCAGGGTCACTCTGCTTCTTATTTAATTAGTATCAAATTGAGCAGAAAATTTTAACGCTGCTTTATGAAGAGCAAGAGATGGTGAGCAGTTTAACACTGCCTTGGAAATGGCTAACATGTTTGTTGATTATTGAATGTTATTAATGTGAATTATCTTGTTTTAATATAATAAACTGGTCATCATGACATGAGCTGGTGTGTTTAGATGTAAATGGGGGATGTAGACAAAAAGTTCTGCAAGTACTGTGTGAAAAGTCAGAGGTGAAGAGAGCCAAAATGATGTAGCACCTAAGTACAGTATCAGAACTTGTAGATATGGAAGAGAGATAAGATGACCAATCAGATGTGTAGTTATACAGCTCTGCAAGAGTTCCACTTGACCCTAAAGGCTGAAAAATGTTGCCATGGTCTGTTTGGGATGCAATTGCTTATAAGCGATAGGCTGCTTTGTAAGTACTGTTAATTATCTTCTGTCTGTCTGAAATAATAATTAACTATTAAACAAATATATGTATTTTTCTATAAAAATTGGGGATGTAGCATATCTTAGTATAGCTTTAAGAAACATAGTGCAATGCTTGAGGGAATGCATTCATCATTTCATTCATAACTAGCTTGTGCTTTAGCAGTAATAACAGCTATAAGCCACAAGAGACAGACAACATAGGTTTACATTCATTCCTGCAAGCAGGTGTGAGCTGTAAAGTGCTTTGGTGTGAGTACTGTTTTAAACGTTCCCTTGTACTGTTTTCACTGTTATTACCATCATTACCTTTTTATCTGAAAGGATAGCAGGTTTGATAAAGTGGACCACTCACATAAATCATAGGACTCCATCACAACATATAAGCATATCTTAACTATACATTCACGCACACACACACACACACACACACACACATATATATATATATATATATATATATATATATATATATATATATATATATATATATATATATATATATATATATATATATATATATATATATATATATTATATGTAACTAGCTGCAGCTCACTTTGGTAGAAAAGACTTTATGGGTGTAAAAAAGAGCAACTGCACAAATGAGTGAAGCCCATTTACGTGAAACACATGTAGTTGAATGTAATTTTATATAGTGTAGGCAAATAAGAAAGAGAGTGCAGGAAAATGAATGCTTGAATTAAAAAAGTGATGGTTGTAAAGATGTGCAAGTCTGTCTTATAGCAGTTGGTGAGAATAAGTGTTTCTGGGGTAGGATTAGAGCAAGGGTTAGGTAAGCAGATAGATTCAGTGTTGTTCAGGTTTTGTGCTGTGTGTTCTGCATCATTTTATCTCGTGAAGTGCTACTGTATGGAAAAAGTTTTTAGTAATATAATGTGTAGGATTAAGGTTAGGGGCAGAGGTAGGGATATAGTTATGGGAAGGGTTAAAACTCATGAGTAAGGTGGTAGTGGGGTGTAAGAGAAAAAAAATGGGAGTATGCCTGGCCAAGTAATAAACTTGACATGACTGATAATGTAGGCGTGTCTCCAGTTGTAAAGACCATGTCATGGATTATCACTGGTTCTCAATTCCTGTTAAATGGTACAATCTTTATAAACATTTCAAGCTACAATGCTCAAGCATAATCTTTTTGCAAGAAATCTGAAATAAGAATCTGAAAATAGTTTTCTTTTTGTGTTTAGTGGGTCTAAATTTTCTAGTTTTTGACTATTTAAAAAAAGTGTAGAAACAATCTATGTGAAACAATTACAAATTCTGTTGACAATAAAGGGTAAATGTGTCTGTTATAGATAATTCATGGCATCATGTTACTCAGCCCCAGAAATCATACTTGAGGAAGTAAGGAAGCTTACAATTGAACTTAACACCTTTTCAGAAGGTGTGTTAATCCTAGCAGGGCTTACAACTTTTTCATCTCACGATTCTTCCTGCTGAAGCAGCCAAAGAAAATTACCTTTTGTTGAAAGGTATGCAAAATATTTATGTAAACATATATTTTAGAAAGGTACCATTCTTTTTCTACTTCACTTTGCAAATCTTCTCCAAGTTTCTTATCCTCATAGCATTTTTACAAGAATAGATACATATTTGATTGTGTAAAACATGCTTAGTAAATAAATATTCATATAACTCTAACTATTCGTGTATTAGATAATTTCTCTCTAATTCCGCTACTTCTGGCTCCAGATTTGTCTCATGGAGACTTCCACAAGTCTTTGACATGGTATGACTTACATTTCTGAACCCCCATGATTCAATAAATGGCTGAAACTGATAGTACCATAGATAAAGCTGGACAATAAATGATCCTCTTCTAAACCTAATCTAAACTGAAATATTTTCAAAGTAGTAGTCCTGGGTTATTTAGGACACTACAGTTCAAGGGAATAAACAGATAGTTGTTCTACTAAATTTTTCATTGCAAAGATTACTTTCCAAAGTCAGTGAGCTACTGAACAAAATGTCTGGAACTTTAAATTAAACAAACATGGATCAAGATACAATGTATTATAGCAAAAAACATATTATAGTCTGCATTATATTAAACAACCAACTTTAAAAAACTTAATAGAATGAAATAAATGGACTGTGACTATACACTAGGAACAATATGCATGTAGTTAAAAATAAACCATAGTTAAAAGACGACCGTGGTCAGAAAATAAAATAATTTTGTGTTGATATTATGCACAAAAATCCATGCAATAGTTTAAGTGGGAATCATTATTTTTTATTTGTTCTGCCACAAAACAATGCAATAGGATAGCAACACTGTAGTGAGTTTTTTTGTCTGATCTGTCTCCTCTTCATTTTGCATGCTATGTTCTTAGAGATTACATTATTTTTGAGTATTTCTCCCTTAATTTGTTATGAAAATTTGTACATAATGACAACACTCAGAATTCCTACTGACTTGGTCCTTTTTCCATTTCTTAAACACCATATAGTATGTCATCTTTTCTTCAGGTACAAGATTGTGTCAGATAGTTTTATCATTTGACGTCTGTGCAGTGACAAGATACCTGGTTCAAAGCTCCAGAGAGCACCCCTGCATTATCAGACTACAATTCATACCACACCTTTCGGCCACCTAACCCAGAACCAAGCACTAAAGGCAGAGGCATGTCCATATTCATTAAGGATATCCACACCTCCAGGCTAGTTGCACAGCATAATGCATCCGAGATTATCCAAGTGCAACTAACTCTGGGCAAGACCGCAATCCAAATTGTAGCTTGCTACAGACCCCCCACCATGCCCCAGGACTCCCAGTCCTCATTTCTTGATACACTGGAAAGTATTAGGGTACAACCCAACACCCTAATAATGGGTGATTTCAACTACCCCACCATTAACTGGGAAAACTACTCATGTACCAACTCTTTTGCTCAATGTTTTCTAGAATTCATAAATTCCAATGCCTTGGATCATCTTATTCACATCCCCACCAGGGGCAGCAATATCCTAGACCTGGTCATTACCAACATGGGAAACCAGTGTTCCACACCAGAGGTCAATTCCTCGTTGGTCAGATCCGACCACAAGCTAATCAGCCTAGACATCCACATCCCACCCCCACCCCCAATTAGGGAAACCATCGTAAAAAACTTCTCCAAAGCCAACTTCACACTTCTTAAGACAGAAGTGGTAAACTTCATGACACCCATGCAGACGGACAATAGAGGTATGACTGTTGAATCCTACACAAATGCACTTTATAAGCACTTACACGAGTGCATGGATCATGCTATCCCTAATAGAACCAAGATGTTATCTTCCAAAAAAAGGAAGCCAATCTGGTGGTCCTCTGCCATAAACAAACCCTACAACAGAAGAAAGAAACTGTTGCAAAAAAAGAGTAAAATCCCATGACTGGAGGAACTCCCTGGTCAACCTCAATAAGAAGCTGAGATCCCTCATAAAATCCTCCAAAGCTAGTTACAAAAACAAAACTGACTCTAAAGACAACCACAAAGCATTCTATAGCTATGTCAAGAATCTCAATGGGAACACTCAGATCTGCTCTGAGTTACAGCACAATGGCACTAAATATACAGAACCAACTGATATTTCCAACATCCTAGCAGATAGGTTCAGTGCTAACTTTACCCCCTCTCACCCCCTAGATGGCCCATCTCTATACCGGAAGAATGCAAAGTTCCTATAATCATGGCTGCACAGGTAAAAAACACACTCTCCAAAGCCAAGAACACAGCATCCATGGGACCTGACAATATCCCAGGCTGCGTTCTACATGAACTACAGAATGAACTGGCACCCTACCTAAGTACCATGTTCAATCATAGCCTCACCTCAGGCTTTGTACCCACTGAATGGTGCACCATGATGGTTATCCCACTCCACAAAGGGGGAGCCACGACGGACCCCGGGAACTACCGCTCCATTAGCCTGATGAGCCTGGTCTGCAAGGCCATGGAACATATCATTGTGGAACTCATAAACAAAGACATTGGTAATCTCCAAACTCTGGACCCTACCCAGTTTGGATTTGTAAAAGACAGATCATGTCTCGTAAACCTGATTGACTTCTTTGAAGCAGTCACCAAAGCCATAGATGAGGGTAAAATGGTTCACACAGCTTATCTAGATCTCACCAAGGCTTTCGACACCATCCCCCACTCTGGAATTATAGATAAGCTCACTAAACTAGGTATAAATCCCTATGTCACAAGATGGGTTGCCAACTGGCTCATGGACAGAACCCACACTGTGAAAGTAGCGGATTCCAAATCCGACTTCAGACCAGTGACAATTGGAGTACCACAGGGTTCAGTCCTGGGTCCTCTCCTGTTTGGTATCTACTTCTCTGAAGTGCAGGCTAAGACATAAGGTCTTTGGCTAACAAAGTTTGCAGATGACTGCAAACTAGGAACCATAATCGAAACTCCTAATGATGTGGACAAACTACAAAATGGCTTCACTGAGACAGATACCTGGTGTCAAAGCCATGGCCTGAAGCTCAATGCCAAAAAGTGTATTGTCATCCCCTTTGGTAAAAACTCTGTACCCATGAGCTACCACATAACTGGTAGTCTACTTAATGCTGAAAATGTGATAAGAGACCTTGGGACACAGGTGGACAGTAGTCTCTCCTTTGATAATCACATCGCCACAGTGGTCAGGAAATCCTTCTACGTGGCTCATCTCATCACAAAAGGATTCTCATCCAGAAAGAAAGAGGTCATTGTTCCCCTCTACTCATCACTCATTAGACCCATTATAGAGTACAACGCCCCTTTTGGTATGTACCTCACAAGACATCTACAACAACTGGAAAGACCACAGAAATACCTCACAAAGAGGATTACTGGCCTCAAACAGTTGCCCTACGCAGACTGTCTCAAAAAAATACAGCTTTACTCCATTGCATATCGCCTACTCAGGGGCGATCTCTGCCTAATATACACAGCTATGTCAAACCCAGAGCTGTTGGACATGCTCCACTTAAAGAAATCTCAATCCCTCCGAGCTACACGCTCTAGGGACCTAAACCTTGTCACCACAATAAACAGAACATGCTGGAGGGATAGATTCCTGTCCCAGAGACTTCCCATACTCTGGAACAGACTACCTATCTATGTCAAACAGAGCTCCTCATTAGCACTCTTCAAGAAAAATCTTGATGATTGGATGGGAAATGGGAAATTCACCCCAAGGATCACTTCTGTGGCTCTGCTCGACAGGGGCACAGGAAAATAATTTTCTTGGGTGGCGAAAGCCAGGGTACATTTTTTGGCTAGGCTTATATAGGCCCTAGGGCCAATAGCCTAGTACCTACCTATGAACCTATGTTTCCTGATATCTCAGGTTGAGCTGTTCCTTCTTATGTGACTAACAGTGTAGAAAAACAAAGCTGTGAATCCCCATAGACATAATAGGTTTATGAACCCAATGGGAGAGAATTATCTTGCTATAATGACATTTTCTTGGCAAAAAAAAAAAACTCAAATGTAATGGACTAAACAAAATGATGCGAGAATCAGGGAGACAATTTCCTTAAGAAAGTGTTATGAGGTTTCATACAAATATAGTACAGTATGAGTGTGTCATCTGAGCAATATGTTATTAAGACAGAGACAGTGAAGATGTGCTCAAACCTCTATTAGGTCTTTACTTAGACTGAAATATCTAACTTGCCGGGTAGGAAATGTCCCTTATGACATATAGCTGGCTCATTAGCATTTAATGTTATGCACCCCATATATTTTTATGCCCCAGTGTAATTGTAAAATATGCTTATATTGTATGTATTATGTGAAATAGCATGCATTATGTCATAGTGATCATTTAAAATTTACCTTAACTCTATGCTAAGCATATCATAGGCTTTTTATATCCAAATAAGACTCAAATGCATTTTAAGAAATGCAACTGTCAGTCCTTAGAATCATTTTCAACACTCAAGCAGTCCATAAATCTGGTCAGTTTCATCAAAGTTATTCTAAATCTATAATGTTTTATATGTTTACTCTCTCTCCCTCTTTTTCACACACACACACACACACACACACACACACACACACACACACACACACACACACACACACACACACACACACACACACACACACACACACACACACACACACTCTATCTCCATCTGTCTTTCTCTCAACTTCCCTTTAGGACAGTTCTTTCATC
Organism: Protopterus annectens; assembly: GCF_019279795.1. Lineage (NCBI taxonomy): Eukaryota > Metazoa > Chordata > Ceratodontiformes > Protopteridae > Protopterus > Protopterus annectens. The sequence continues at coordinate 313,751,327 of NC_056736.1, read as the reverse complement.
ACAACAGCTCCTCTTGGCAATAAGATCTGTGCGGTATCTCTGTGCAGTTCTTGATTATCATATTCCTCAAAGTCTCTAATTGTCAAACGATATGACTGGATGTGGAATGTAGGATTAGCCTCACTCTGAAGTTTAGATGTTCTTGTCTTTAAAAAAAAATCTGATCTGCAGTTCGTCCTATGCAGGTTTTGAATGACTGGGCTATTACTGGCTGAGTTTTAAATGAATGAGGTTCAGCTCATTGATTTATATTTGCTGACTGTACATTTCTCTTTGCTGTTTTCCACAGCAAATCATTGCTGGTGATACTTGTTGGTGTGCAAAAGGTGGTCTGCTGTAACAGTTTTGCTTGTGTCATTTTTTTTCTTTTTCTATGTTTGTATGAATTTGGACTTGTAAACATAAATACGGGGATATGGCAGACAAAATCCTCAAATGGGGTTGGCGGGGCTTTTTGGCTTACAGAAGTTTTTTTATCATTATTTTTATTATTATTATTATTATTATTATTATTATTATTATTATTATTATTATTATTATTATTTCTTGTTGTGTTGAAGCACTGACATTTTTCCAATCTGTTGAAGCTTCAAACAAATTAATCTTAAGGAAATGTAATAGGATCCTTTCCATTTTCCCACCAAACAACTTTGAATCATGATTTGCTAGTTTACCAACGACTTTGTCATCAGGCTGCAAACTTTTCAGTGGTTTTACTATTCATATTCATGGGCGGGCTTGGAGGGCCCACCAACTAGGCGCCGGGGGGGGCTAGGCCTAGCAGGCTTTTCAGTATTTATTCTATTACAACTTATAAATCAGGTAATCTTCTCTAGTTTCTGCCGTAATACCATTTCTGCCCCATTGATTTAATTTTATAATTTATTTTCATTATAGTAATTTCTAGGTATCAATAATAAAAGAAAATACCTATTTGCAATCAAGCTAATAAAAGACCAGATCTCTGCAATGGAGTGTCTGTATATTCCAGAATTGTAAGATAACAATCCTCAGAGCATTTGCTAGTGTTTTTTCTCTCATTAGACTCTTTTTCTGTTTGGTTAGTTCTAGCTACTTACCCAGTGGATTGTGGATTGTGTGGCACAAACATATTTCTGAACTCCCACTTGTAAAGAAATCTTCTGAATTTCTGACTTTCACTTTGCAGACATTGTCAGATGTGAAAAAACATGTTTGTCTCATCCTGAGAATACAGACTTTGATATACTAATCACAGTTGTATTTGTTGTACATGTCAGAAACACCATCTCAGGGAACTTGGTATAATGATCTAAAAAATAGCTTGTGTAGTTTCTTTGAAACAAATCTGTGTCCACTTGAGACCAAGGATGATGATGTCATTCACAACCACAAGGGCCATGGAACATATTAATTAATATTTCATTTAAGGATTGCAGTTACACAGTGCTGTACTGCTTCTTCTATGTTTGATTGCATTCATAGTCCGTGCATTTGATTACATTCATAGTCAGTGCATTTGATTGCATTCATAGTCAGTGCATTTGATTACATTCATACTCATTGCATTTGATTTCATTCATAGTCAGTGCATTTGATTACATTCCTACTTAATGCTTTGGATTGCATTTATAGTCAGTGTATTTGATTACATTCATAGTCAGTGCATTTGATTGCATTCATAGTCAGTGCATTTGATTACATTCATACTCAATGCATTTGATTGCATTCATAGTCAGTGCATTTGATTACATTCCTACTTAGTGCTTTGGATTGTATTCATAGTCAGTATATTTGATTACATTCATAGACAGTGCATTTGATTGCATTCATAGTCAGTGCATTTGATTACATTCATAGTCAGTGCATTTGATTGCATTCATAGTCAGTGCATTTGATTACATTCATACTCAATGCATTTGATTGCATTCATAGTCAGTGCATTTGATTGCATTCATAGTCAGTGCATTTGATTGCATTCATACTCAATGCAATTGATTGCATTCATAGTCAGTGCATTTGATTGCATTCATAGTCAGTGCATTTGATTACATTCATACTCAGTGCATTTGATTGCATTCATAGTCAGTGCATTTGATTACATTCATACTCAATGCATTTGATTGCATTCATAGTCAGTGCATTTGATTGCATTCATACTCAATGCATTTGATTGCATTCATAGTCAGTGCATTTGATTACATTCCTACTTAATGCTTTGGATTGCATTCATCATCAGTATATTTGATTACATTCATAGTCAGTGCATTTGATTGCATTCATAGTCAGTGCATTTGGTTGCATTCATACTCAATGCATTTGATTGCATTCATAGTCAGTGCATTCTATCTGTTGCTCTTTCTTTGCATTTTTTTCTTCCCAAATATGATTTATGTAGCCTCTCAGGCATGTGTCTTCTTATTTGATTGGGAACTATTACTTTGCAGATTTGTATAGTAAGCCATATATACAGCCTATTTCTTACTTGAACGAAAACCAATACTAGATCCTTCACATAATGATGATTCTTGCTCAGTTCAGTGTTCTATTATAACATTTTCAAGAACTATTTCTAAGTGAATATTATGCATTTGAAAAATGCTTTTACTATTTTTCTTCTTCCAGGTGTAGCTGCAATATTACCAGAAGGATCTCTGATCCTCCTTTTAACAATACTTCATGCTTGTTTGGTAATTATTCTCTTTGAAACATATCTGTAATGCACAGTTCCATGCTTGGTCTGTTTTTCACTCTGAAAGCATGCTTCTATACATGAAATCACATGCTGTGCAATCTCGGAGGGGCTTTGTAGAAAGTATTCCTGAAATTCTTTTGCACGGGTTTATATAGTTTCTTTAGCATAGCAATATGCTTGCAATTTCTCACATCCACTCACTACTGCTAAAAGTTCATTTTCTGTCTGATCATGTCTGTTTTGTGCTTCTGTAAATACTCTTGACAAATAAGTATATGTTCTGCAGTAGGATCACAGCCCTTATAACTTCTGAGTGTCATCTGCTTGCAACACAAACAGCTTATTCATATGTTGGTGTATCTGCTAACTTCTTGAGCAAGTCATACAATTTTCCTGTTCGTAGCTGTATACTCAGATGACATCTTCTGTAACAGCATTCTTAAAGGCATTCTAATTTCAAACGTCATGGGTAAACTTTGTAAGATAGTGAATCATTCCTAGACATCACTGTAATTGGTATTTTCACAACTGATCTTAGTTTTTTTATATCATTCTTTGGTTTCTGCTAATTTCCTAATTTCCAAAACTGCAAAAAGTCACACAGGAAGCCTTTTCCGCTGTTGAAACTTGGTTATCCGATGCCCAATTAATACTCAACCCAAACAAAACTAAACTACTCATTTTCCAACCCACCAAACATACTCAAAACAACTCTCACTTTAACATCACAGCAAAAGACAACACCACTATATATCCAACTGAACACACCAAATTGCTAGGAGTGGAAATAGACTATAAACTAAAATTTGACATTCACATATCCATGACCATAAAAAAGTCCACAAAAAACTAGGAGCGTTATACAGAAATAAGCAATTTCTCACCAAAGCAGCAAATATTTAAATAGCAAATTCCCACCTTATCTCCACCCTACTTTATGCCTCTCCAATATATACCAACCTAAGGCAATGCGATCTAAACAAGCTAGAGACCTGCTACAACAAAATCACCAAATTCGCCACAGGGGCATCCTACCATAGTCAACACTGTCTCTCACTTGCTGAACTGGGCTGGCTTGAACTCCCTCACCTCCTTCAGTGGTATCAACTCTCACTCACCCACAAACTAGTAAACCATCTACTAAATGTCCCACCCCTCCAGAATCTACTCTAACCCTATCACACCACCAGACCACTAAGATCCAGCAACAAAAATCACTTGCAGATCACTAAAGCCAATAACTCTGCTGGTGAAGCACTATTCTCTTGCACCATAGCCAAATTATGGAACTCCCTTCCACCCACAATTACCTCCGTACCATCATGTACCCACTTCAAAACTTTACTAAAAGCGCACCTAAAAACATGCTGGCTATGCCCTTGCAACTCCCACTCTAATATCACCCACCCCATCCAACCACTACCTTTCTTTCCACTCCACTAACTACCTTGATTATAGCAAGCTCAGATACTCATAAGCCTAGTATTTATTATACAGCAGGAACTTCTCATTGTAACATTTGTTAATGTCTGTTATGTACTTCACAAATAAAGATTCTAGTTGTCTACTGATGTACTATGTCCTTCATCTGTAAATATGTTGTAAGTAATTGCTATATTAAATTGTTAATCGTTATGTAATCCAATGTAACTACTGTCTGTTTATTTTAACTGTGGAGCTTTTCTCCCCGGGCCTCCTCTGAAAATGGACCTACGTCCAGTCGGACACTCCCGGTCAACAAATTTAAATAAATAAATAAATAAATAAATTCCTCAAGGTGAAAAAGTTCGCGGTGGTTTCGTTTGAGCCATTTTGTCACTCAGGGTTATGGTTCTGTACTTCCAAATATGTCATCTTTAAAAATAACTATATTTCTTCACTTCTCCAGCCATATTAGGTATTTTTGTCCACTTCAAGCAAACATTTATTATCTCTTGATACTGTCTAGTCCCTCAGTACCTGGCTTAAAAAAATAAGACCTCCATAAGGTCTTTATTCAGATTGAACTATATAGAAGAAAGTGTACCATGTGACATGCAGCTTTGTGTGATTAGCTCATTAAAATTTAAAGCTACATAAGCTCTCTTTGCTTTCTGTAAATGAGCATTTACACCCACTGGACTTACCCCATTAGCAAATCAATTAAATAAAAACTAAATGCAAACATACATATCTTCCAATGTGTACTGAGGAAGTGGTATAGCAGAGAAATGCTGTACCAATGTAGAAAAAAAAAACTAAATCAGACTTTACTTTTATGCAAAAGTTTTAGAATCATGTGGTAGAGAGGAAAATGCACTCCTAGTTAATGCAAAGCTGTATTTAGGGTGCATTTGTATCTAACTGCTCAAAAGATATATTCAAAGAGATTATCAATTATTTTGAACCTGTAAATGTATCAAATAATCAGATGCATTTTCTGCAGAATGTAAAGTGGCACAGTATTAATAAAATAATTTAACTGGAACTTATAGAACTAGTATGTCAGAACAGGAAGCAAAAATGCATACGGTAACAAATGGAGCAGCCCCCTATGCTTTGCAAATAGAACCATATAATTCATTTGCTAAAACATTTGCCTCAGATCTGACTACATTAAGGTACTATACTTTAAAGAGAAAAAGGGAACACATTCCTGCAAAGAATCGTACTTGGATATATTAAAAATAAGTGGGAATTGATTCAACCTTGTCTTCTTCTTGAAGACCACTGATAATAATTTTTTGCAGTAATTAACTCAGTATAATGGGTTACTGAAATGGGTGCTGTTACTCCTTAACTCAGTATAATGGGTTACTGAAATGGGTGCTGTTACTCCTTATCTCCATTTGCAGTAACAATTAAACTGTTTTCTGTCAATGAATTGCAATCCTCTGTCTCTTATGTATGGATATTTGTTCCTGTACTTTTATTTTTTCCCTGAGACCTGATACTGTCTGATGTGCAGGGTGTGTCCTTTTTGTTACTTACTGCAGAGTCCCCTGAATGTGAAATTTATTGTTTTTTGAGAGTGATGTGCTGGCCAGGTGGTGCTGAAGGCTAACTATATTTTGAATATGGATTAGCAGATCATTAACTGAAATTGTCTAAAACTCACATTACTATGGTGAAGGTGCTTAATGAAAACATGGACTTTATAACCAAATCAGATCATTAAGAAACCAGTATTAGTCAGCAGAATAAGTCAGTGTTTGAAGAAACAGAGTGGACTAAGTTTCAAAGCGGCACTTTCTACATCAAACACATTCTGATTTGCTTGTAAATCTACACTACCTTAAATTCTAAAGGATTATGCTGGTATACAGGGGGATTGCTCTAAGGTCAAAAGATTCTGTCGACAGACCCTGTTCCATTTAACTTTGTTTACTAGCATCCATAAATATGGATCCTATATTGTAAGCAGTTTGGATTCAATATTTTTTATTCAGATGTATTTGTTTTTTTAATAATGTACAATTATAACCTGTGGTTTGCAATAGTAAACAAGGAAAAGTGTTCTTAAAAATAGTATGTGCAGCTAATTGACTGAAATCTTTATTAAATGACTGTGTGTCTCATAAGATGCATTATAAATCTGGGGTGATGATCACCATATCAACAGGAAAGGCACATTGCTTTTTCAAGCTGAAAGGGTGCTGAATTCCTTAGCACCAATATATTTAAGGACTATATGAGAGAAACTGTGGTGTAATATGACTAGTAATGAGTTCCTTCCCCTTCACATAAGAGAACACATGGGGACATTTTGGAGATGTAAAGAACTGCTACTTTCATTTTATAAATCCCCTGCAAAAATCATTAATGTTATGGACGTTTTAGGATAGCAGCCGTGCTTATCTGAGAGCCTACAATTTTTGAGCCACTTCTGCTGCTGTATGTCATACAGTCTCAAACCCTAACCTGATGGACTCTCAAATGGTCAGATTACTTCTGAAGACTCCATTCTACAAGACCACAGCTGCACTGGTTACTTTTTCAGTCTTGAGAAGTTGATTTGATTTGTATGAACTTAATGGGTAGATACTTGTGATAGTTTATTACCATCTGTCGATCCTTTAAACATTTTTATCTCCCATAATTGTCTTCTTTTTCCATACCATTTCCCATGTCTTCTTCCTCCTCTGCCATTATTCAGTTGTTCCTGCACTTCAGTATCAGTCACCTAACTATTACTGACATCACTTTCTGTGTTGTCTTATGTCATAGACATTATCTCCTTTCCTGCCCTGTTTTTTTTTTTTTTTGAGATTTATAGCAGCTTATAGCAGCTACCCCACTTATAATCTCAGGAGTCAATCCGAAGCAGACCTAACACACCAAACCCCCATGACTAGGCTTCATTGTTCCAGCTGCACCTTCTCTTTACTTCTAAACTTTGTAAATCCCTTTCTTAAGATATCTCAAAATATCTACCTATGCTAAATATAGGCCCAACTCAAACAAATTCTGTTTCAACAAAATAGATGTAAATGCCACAACATTGAAAATATCACCTAACTAAAGCTTCCACTGTAACTCTTTGGCCTACAACTCTCCATTCTGTCATCACTGTATTCTGTCAAAAGACCTCTTATGTAAATATGTATATAGCTCATTAGTTTAATCAATCTCAGTTGTGAACTAATCCTATATTATCTACTAATAATACTTTTTGCAGCGATTTAATATAACTCCCATTCTTTATGATGATGCTGTAGCAACACTTTCTGCAGTGATGCAATTTAATATCAGTTCTTCACAATGAGTTTATTCTCCTTGTAAATTCTCATACTTCTATGTCTTTCTACATATGTTACTGTATTTGTTCTTGTTGTGCCATCCAACCCAGACTGAGCCTGCAATTGGCAATTTCTGATCAGTGCTCTTCCGCACTAAACAAAACAAATAATAAATAAGTAAATGCTTCAAAGTTTGTTTGCTGGAATGTTGTATAATGTTTATAGGAAGCTCGTTTCATAAGCCTGCTATTGCTATAGAAAAAGTGCAATCGCCAAACCTACTGGCTGAAGGATCTACAGAACAAGATCTGAATCTGAAAAACTGTGATTATGAGAACACAAATTCTATTCCAAAACTAAGTGACATGAGAGGCTTTAAAAGTAAAGGAATTACTGTCTGTGCAAATTTAAACTGTGATATTGCAGGATGATATTTAAATTCAAACTATTGTAACGAAGCTATGCCAACATTTTGATATATTTCAAAGGGACAGTCTGAAGCAAACCAGACTATTTTATTGTAAACTTTCAGCCATTTCAACATGATGAAGGCATTAGATCTGTAAAGAGATTGAGGGTGACAAGTTGGAGAACATGAGTTGTGGACTAAGAAGCATGGCAAGACCTGAATACTTTTTTAATATGAAATGATTAATTTGTCTCTATGAATGAGTTTATTGACATAAATAGCATAGATTTTGTTTTAATATGTATCCTGACCTGTTCAAATAATGTTGTGTCAAGTCAAAGCTATGTGTCAGCTCCTTTCATACAATGGATGTGGGTGATCTAAAGTAGAATATGTTGAGTCGGTATGCATGCATATGATCAGCCGGTGGATGGTCGATCGGGTTATTGCCAAAAGCAGTGCAGCAAAACCTCCAAAAAGCGATCACACTTGTTACGAATCAGAAAATATTGCCCCCACATATGTGGTAGTTCACGGGTACTTTGTTATTTCCAAAGTGGATGACTATGCACTTTTTGGCAGTTAGTTTGAGGCCATGATTTTGACACCAGGTATCCATCTCAGTGAGACCCTTCTGGAGGATGTCTGTATCAGCTGGAGAGTCGATTATGGCCCCCAGTTTGCAGTCGTCTGTGAACTTGGTCAGCCATAGTCCTCCTGTGCTTGCCTGTACCTCTGAGAAGTATATACCGAACAGGAGGGGGTCCCAGGACTGAGCCCTGGGGGACGCCATTTGTAACCAGTTTAGAGTCGCACCTAGAGCCTGCAACTCTTACTGTGTGGGTTCTATTCATGAGGCAATTGGCAACCCATCGCATGACGTAGGGGTTTATGTTCAGGCTGGTGAGCTTGTCTATAATATCAGAATGGGGAATGGTATTGAAAGCCTTTGCGAGGTCTAGGTAGGTTGTGTGGACCTCCTTTCCCTCGTCTAAAGCCTTGGTAATTGTCTCAAAGAAGTCCACCAAGTTTAGGAGGCATGATCTGCCCTTAACAAAGCCAAACTGGGTATGGTCCAATGTTTGGAGGTTCCCAGTGTCTCTGTTAATGAGTTCCATGATGATGCGCTCCATAGCCTTGCAGAACAGGCTAGTCACGCTTATAGGGTGATGGTTCCTGGGATCCGTTGTGGCTCCACCTTTGTGGAGTGGGATAACTGTTGCTGTGTGCCACTCTACGGGTATGTAGCCTGTAGAGAGGCTGAGTTTGAACAGTGTGTTTAGGTGAGGGGTTTGTTCATTTTGGAGCTCATGTAAGACACAGCCTGGGACACCATCCGGTCCCATTGAAGCTGCATTTTTGGCTTTGGATAGGGCTGCTTTAACCTGTGTGTCAGTGATTGCCGGGGGTCTACATTCTTCTGGTATGGTTATGGGCCCTTTAGGGGGTGAGAGGGTGTGAAGTTTGCACTAAACCTGTCTGCCAGAATGTTTGCAATATCAATTGGTTCAGTGTATTTTGTGCCATTATGCACTAACTTATAGCAGATCAGAGAGTTTCCACTTAGATTCTTGACATAGCTAAAGAATGCTTTGTGGTTATCTTTGGAGTCCTTGACAATTTATCTTTCGAAGCTAGCCTTGGATGATTTTATGAGGGATTGTAGTTTACTTGCTGATACTGATCAGGGATGTCTTTCCTTCTTGGGATTTTACTCTTTGCTGTACTAATTTCCTCCTTCTATTGTATAGCTTGTTTATGGCAGGGGTCAGACTGGTTTTCTTTTCTTGGAGGAGTGAGTCTTGGTTTTACTTGGGATAGCATGATCCATGCATTCTTGCAGGTGCTCATAGAGTGCCTTTGTAAGGGATTTAGAAGCTTAGACAGCATTGTCCTTTAGCATGGGGACTGTGAACCTTTCCACCTAGGTCTTAAGTAACATGAAGTTTGCTTTTGAAAAGTTTTTCACAGTGGTTTCCTTGACTGGTGGTGGGGGCGGAATGTGGATATCCAGAGTGATTAGTCTATGGTCTGATATAACTAGCAAGGGGTTGACCTCCAGTGTGGAACACCGGTCACCCATGTTGGTGATGACCAGGTCCAATATGTTGTCATCTCTGGTGGGGGTGTTGACCAGTTGATCCAGGGCATTCGAGTTTATAAATTCTAGGAAGCCTTGGGCAAGGGAGTTAGTACTTGAGTAGTTCTCCCAGTTAATGTTTGGGTAATTGAAATCACCCAATATTAGGGTGTTTGGTAGGACCTTCATATTTTCCAGTGTCTCCAGAATCGCGGAATGGGGGTCTGTTACTGCACAGATATCGATGTTCCCCATACTGAGGAGTGCCTCGAGTGCATGCATTTTGAGATTTAGACTTCTGGCATTGAGTAGCATTATCCTCAGTTATTGGTTACTTGTGCTATTTACAGTGGTTATTACATACAAGCACATCAGGAATGAGGTTTTGTAACTTAAATTTAAATAAACTTACAAACAGACTGTCTACCACACTCATAGATGTTAACACTCTGGCTGTTCTCTCAAAATGGCACTGTAACCTGCACATGCTCACTATTTATATGCATGTGCCTACAGCTAGAAATGCTTCTTAAAGGTACACAACTCACACTCTGTTCTACAGCCTTCCACTTTGAGAAATAGCTCATACATCAAATGACAGTATGCAATGATGTGCAATTTACAGAAATGATCTCCTGACATGCAGCTATACAGAACTAATTCTTTGACATCCAATCATACAAAATCAAACACATGTAAAACAATCATGTCCATGTTGCTGTGTATTTTAGACTAGGTCTAGAAATACGACTTGATCATGTAACATACATGTCAGAATTGGATCTAGCAATGGGGACTGTCTTCAAGGAATGTTCAACTTTCAGGACAACTAGGATATCCTCAGGAACAGGAATGGATACTGACACATGTTCTTCAGTAAGAACATTGTCAGGGTTGCTCCGAGATCTAGAGTCTGTATCACAGGTACGATGCTGTAATATCTTTTATGATACAGGAAGCAGATGGCTGTTGTTTCTCCTATATTCTATACCCTCTGAATCCACTAAATAGGATCTCGGCTTGGCACATACACCTCTCACTTGACCAATTTGATCAGAGTCTTTCATCATTTGCATCCTCACTGTCTCCTTCTTTCAGTGAACAAAGAAATCTGCTCATTTTATCATAGCTAGAGTTCTGAGAAGAATGCTTCTTAAAAAGTTGGGCTTTGATTGCTCTGTTGTTTTAGCATTAGGTGCCAACAAACTAGAACTGATAGGCAAGATTGTTCTAGTTTGCCTAGATAGAAGTCTCTGAGCAGAGGAGCCAAGTAGGTTGTCACAGGGTATATTTCTGAGATTACGTAAATTCAAGAAGATATCAGTATTGCCACAAATTATCCTCTCTAGTAATTGCTTTGCACTCTGCACTGCACACTCAGCAAGGCCATTTGCCTGTGAGTATTCAGGACTACTAGTAATATGGATAAAGTCCCACTCTTTAGCAAATCTCTGAAACAATTAACTGGTAAACTGGGTAACGTTGTAAGAAATAACTTTGTGTGGACTACCATGTACTGAGAAATGACATCTCATCTTAGTAATAACAGCACTGGATGCTAGGTTAGGTAGCAAATCAATTTCAAACCAGTTCAAATAAGAGTCTACCAATACTAAGTAATGCTGATTGTTCCACTCAAATATGTCAGTGGCTACTGTTGACCAAGGTAGTTCGGGAATCTGGCTTAGTTGAAGTGGCTCTTTTTGCAAATGCAGCATAGTACTGTTGCATACTGAACAAGAAGAAAGCACTTTGTCAATGTCCTTTGATAGAGAAGGCCAAAATACTAGTTATCTCGCCCTTCTTTTGGTAGAGTCGGAACCTGGGTGGCCACGATGCAAAATCTGAATGTATTCATGTTGTAAGGAAGTAGAAACAATAACTTTGGGACCTTTAAAAATGATACCATCTTCCATCAGCATCTCATCTCTATATGGAAAATAAGGTTGCACTTCTGGCAATACACAGGATTGCTTTGACAGCCACCCAACATTGATGAAGTGGTTAAGCTTTTGCAAAACTGGATCTGTTTCTGTACGATCTCTCAGCTCATCAAGTCTCATGGTAGAAAAATTATGCACTTCCATGACATCAAAGTAAAATTTCTCTGCATCAAGCTGTTCTGTGGTATCAGCCACATAAAGAAGTTTGCCTTTTGTATAGACCATTTTGAAATTAATAGCTTGCAATCTGAGCATAATCCTTTGTCGTCTTGCTGGAGTTGAATGCATAAGCTTGTTTAAAATAGACACTAAGGTTGATAATCACTTTTGATTTGGATAGCTTGGCCAAAAATAAAATCATGGAACTTCGAACATGCGAACACAATTGCCAAAAGTTCCTTCTCAATTTGAGCATACTGCATCTCACTTTGGGTAAGAGCTCTAGATACATAGGACACAGGTCTGCCCTCTTGAAGAATAACTGCACCAAGAATGAATTTTGAAGCATCACAGGAAAAAACTGCTGGTTTGGGGACATCATAGTACCTTAATGTGGAGGGTTGGAAATTTGCTGTTTGAGGTTATCAAATGCTCTCTGATGTTGTTCCAACCATGACCAGGCAACATTTTTGTGTGTCAGCTCTCTTAAAGGTTCTGATAACTCACTAAAGTCAGGGATACATTTGCCCAGATACTTAACCATACCAAGGAAACGCTGTTAAGGCTTGGACATTGTCCAGAGCTTTTCAACATGTTATCACTCTGGCTGTTCTTAAAATGGCACTGCTGCCTGCACATGCTCACTATTTATATGCACATGCCTACATCTGGAAATGCTTCTTAAAGGTACAACACACTCTCTGTTCTACATATGCCTTGATATTTTATAATTGCATGTCCTTTGGTTTGTAACATACTATAATTATTAGCTATAGCAATTTTGTTGTATACTCTCAGGATGTAGAAATTTTGATAAACAGTGCTGCTCTTGTCTTTTTCTCTTGAACCCCAATATATTTCTTCCTTGCTTAAACCTTCCTATCCCACATGATCATTATTTCTTTATTTCCAGTAACCCTCTGTGGATCATGTTTAATGGTTGCACAGTTTTCAGTGTAACAGCCTTGTCACATTGTTATGTCTTTCAGTATACAAACCTCCAGTCATATGTGTATCACAGCCTACCACGTGATGTGCAACTGTTTCTAGTTTCATAGTGCAGAACCCATATTTGTCTGTATCTCCTACCTTTTCTATGGATTTTGCAAACCATCACCTTTGTAGTCTGTTATCTTGAGCCACAATATCACTCTTACCTATTTTGGTTAAAAGCCACTTCAACCAAGACACATATATAATTCTTGATCAATATGTGCTTGTACCAATGGTTCTTCATACTTTACTATACAATTGTATGCTTTCCAGTTTTCTCTTATTTATTCCTTTTTTTCTGATTTTTTTCTCGCACTTTTTTTGTTACCTGTTTTTTTTTTTTTGTCTACATCTGGGTTGATTTCCATGCATCTAACTCTCCTAAAGATTTCTGCTAACCTAAACAAAGATTTCATTTAAGACTTTTTTCTTCATGTTTTACTACGTTTGGATGTGATGACATCTCACAATCACCAACCTAGAAGTGTAGTCAATTTCATGGAACACCATGCCTCCTTTAAGCCAATGGACTATTGGCAATCACCAGTTCAAGTATATCATTTAGTAGGCATGATGCAGCGTTTTCCTATCATGCTTACCCAACTTTTGGGGGGAGTCAGTAGATCACACTAAAGCTATAAGTTAGAACAGGAAGGATGAGGTGATTTATAGCACGAAGTTTATTCCTAGACATAAAAGCAGTTTTTAATGATAGTTTAAATCTTCAAAAATATTCCTTACAAAGCTTTGCTCTCATTTATTCATGCCATATTGCTGCCTCTTCATCTATTCCAAAATATTTATATGCTTACTCTTGTTCCATTTCTTTATATCACCTTCCTACCCACATTTTCTATTTTCCTAATCATCCAGTTTTCACGTTAGAAATATTGCTTTTGCACTTTTGTCAAAAAATATTTATTTATTTTGTTGATTTATTGCATTTGATTACTGGGAAAGTCTGATTGTGCAATAAAACCTCTTTTCAGCAAAGGCCTAGGGAGAAAAGCTCCAAGTGAAAAATATATGCAAATAAGATAGATGCAGTATACAGAGACAGCAAATATAGATGCTTAGACAAAAGGAGTGAAATAAAGTTCAAAATGTACACAGAATCGCATTCACATTGCAATGTACAATACACAAAACTTTCAATTCTTATTACATTATACAAATAATAGTGATGGATATGTGTGTGCAATCTTCAAGAAAAATATAATTATGCAAACAATAGAGAGGGTTGCATTTGTATTGCTATATACAGAATTACTTCTCATTGCAATTAACAGCAGACTTCACTTTTAGATTCAAGAAATCAGCAGTGAAGAATGTTCTGTAATAATGCAGAAAAAGATGTTGATAATTGTGCAGCAAGAATTAGTTTACAATTGTTTTGAGAGGAAAGAGTGGGCAACAGAAATGGTCCATATGAAAAAAATAGGTGAATGTAAAGGGAATGTTACCTGTAATAATGAGGTGTAAGGTGGGGGTGAATGTAAGGGAAATGTTACCTGTAGTAATGAGGTGTAAGGTGGGAGTGAATGTAAGGGAAATGTTACCTATAGTACTGAGGTGTAAGGTGGGGGTTAGCCTGGAGAAATGCAGGAACACAGCCAGGAGTCTGCTAGATAGTTTTTTTACTTATGGTTTAAATAATTTTAGATTGTTCATTTGTCTGAGAGGAAGAGGCTGAAGTTTAATTTTTTGGAGATGCAGTTGGGGTACAGGGATTCTCCTACTGAGTTGTTTAATTTGGTTACTAGAAGTTGTTGTTTGTTTGTGGAACACAAAATTCTATTACTGGAGCAGTATGTGATTACACCATTTAGAGATGACAGTGTTCTAGCTTGTTAATGATATTATGAGTGATCATTAGCTGAGAGAAAATTAGGGATTGAGGTAGTTCAGCCCAGTTTATTTGTTCCAGTGTAGGGCAGTGGTGTGCCTTATCAGGTAAATTAGCTGTAAAAATGACATTCTTATGTCATATGAAAAGGTTTTAATGACTTGTAGCTGTACTTTCAGTTGTCAGATGAACTATACAGTTTTAGATCATCCACAAAAAGTAGATGAGATGTCTTTTGACAGGGTGGTTTTCCTGGAGTCAGACTGACGCCTCATTCTAGACAGGAAAGTAAACAGATTAATTAAGCATGTCCATTCCCACTAATGCCCTATGAAAGCTACTGTAGAACATGGCTAGGTAGAGCCAATCACATGTCCCCAGACCACACACTGCATGTTATAAACCTCTTCACCAGTAACTGTTGCACTACAGTAAGCTAGACTGCCTCTGGCTTGGATGGGTGAGACAGTGTTAGCCTTTGAGTCTCACAAACCCCTATCTGATACCTCTAGCACCCTAAGTCATTAATCATCCATGGGTCACCTGGTTCATTATCAGAGCTTAATTTTACCCCTACAATGCAGAGATAAAATAACAAATTTAACTTTTTTTTTTCACCTCAGTAAGACCGAGCCCAATGGCTCATCTACTTGCAGCCAGTCAGACAGCTCATTCCATGGTTGTGGGAGCTGGGAATTTTCAGGCAGGCAACAGTCCTACAGCCTATTCATTACGGCCCAGGAATTCCACATGAGCTTAGCTGCATGCAGCAAGAGTCAGATGGTAGCAACCAGGTCAGCCTTACTGGTCCTGTGGAATGGCTTAATGTCCCTTTGACAGTATGCCTCCTCCATCTTCTATGGTAGCTCTTCAAAGTTCCAGTATAGCTGACTTCTGAGAGTTTCTCTAAGCTCACAGTGAAGTGCAAATACATACAGCAGAGTGGAATTCATAGACTTGGCCTTGATGGGGTAAATACCAAGTTCTCCAACTAGATATTATCCATGTGGTAAGCCAGAGCCATCTTCCAGCCCCCAGATGGGCAAGCAGGCAGTGGTCACCACTCCCTTACTCCCCTCCCAGCTCCTACAGAAGCCTGAGTCACTACTCAAACTTGGGTCACCTGCAACATACTCATGGCTTTATCCCTCTATGCTACAGTGACTGGACACATTTGTTAAGAGTTGAAGAATGATAAATTTCTCGGATAGCTTACATATGAGCAACAATAATCTAATTGGGCAAAAAATGTTGACAGCATTTCTTAACATTCATAAAAAGAGACTCAATAACTCCATTCTTCTGTAACTGATGCACTTATTTTTTCAGGAAGAAAACAACTAAGTGTGGCAGTGTAGCAGAAAATTACATTTACAGGTAACTTTAAGAACTTACATTGCAAGATGCCAGCAAGCAGTGAGTAAAAGTAAAATATTTTTACACATTTTTATTCTCAGACTGAGGAAAATAATATGTGAGGATATGACACTGGGAGAGGTGCAGCATTCCCCCATATTGGTGAGTACAAAGTCTAGTATATTTGAACCTCTGGTGGGTGTGCACACTATCTGGCCAAGGGTATTTGTGTTAATAAAGTCTAAGAATCATTGTGCCTGTAAGTATGAGGCAGTGTATGTTTCCCAGTCCATGGAGGGGTAGTTAAAGTCTCCCATGAACAGTGTATTTGGTTTAATGCTGAGTGTCTCTGGTATGCCAAGGTATGAGCTATGGGATTCCAGGGACCTAGAGGGTGACCTATAGCTTGCTAGGATATAGTTTGGGGCTTTGTCTATGGGGATTTTCATGCAGATACATTACAGGGTATCATCCTGTTTAACCAATATTGTTGCTCATATAGATTGAGACTCCCCATCTTTTGTTCCTGTCTGTGCAGCCGATGGTCTAAATGTGTGGAAGGCACTGAAGTCTTGTACTGCTGTGGAGTACTTCCTGTGGATTTAAACCATTTCTCAGTAATGACACAGAAGTCTATATTCTGCAGACTGTACAGAGCTTCTGGGGTGTGGAGCTTCTTGTTTAGGTTCCTAGTACTGAGCAGGAACACCTTTAGATTTCTTTGGGTTTTATTTGTTTTGTTAGTAGGTTTGTCAGTTTGCCATTGCCTAAAAAAGGCACTAAGGGAGTGGATAAAGTTTTAGCAAATATTCAGAATCCTAGGGGTGAGAGGTGCAAATCATCCTTTGCAAAGCAGTGTGGTCTATTAACCATATCCTCCCATGCTGACAAATATTGAATCCCCCTGGAAAGACGCCAGAAACTAATCCAATTATTGAAGTCAGTCATCTTTTATTTATACTGTAGCATCATCCTTGGTGAAGGTAGAAATTCATCAGTAAAGCTGTAATAAAGGGCAGTAATACACAATCTTCACATATTACAAATGAAGCTACAAGACCAAGGTCCCAAATCAAACTTAAAAATGCAAACAGATAACCTTTTTGACTACAAATGCATAAAAAGTAGAGCAGTACAAAAAGTATCACCACACAGGTCACTACAAGTGCAACTTAAAAACATGTAAGCATAGTTTAAATAAAAGCTCTGTCTTTTCCATTTTGATGAAAAGTTTGTATCTCAAACTTCTCAGAGTCTTGAAAAAAGGCCCTGGGTGGATGTAGCTCTGTGCTAAATACAGCAAACGTGTGTCATGCTGCCAGCCCAGCTATCTGGAATTTTGTAAAAAATTCTATGTCATTTGTGAATATTCATATGATTTATACAGAACAGTATGTTATGTACTGAGCTTCAAGAATGTAACCACAGCATACACTGCTGGAACATAGACAATTAACTTGCAATACTTAAGAATAGTTAAGATTAACTTACTTTATAGCTGGGCCATAAACAAGAGATAGTATCTCTCAGTTTCAATGTAGAAGCAGACACAGTGTCTAAAGCTAGAAGTTTTTGTATTGTCTTGAAAAAAAAGTAATTATTAGGTTTAAAATGTAAAGTGTTTTATTGTTTTACAATTTCCAAGATCTGCAAACATCTCAGAGCTATGTATTTTTAACACATAGATGTTAAATTCTATTAGTTTCTGTTTTAGCCTGGAAACTGAAGTCAGGTGACAAAAAGTGATGTCATCCAGGCTAACCCAGCAGTAAAATGTGATACTGATTTAAGAACTTGCTCAGAGAGAGACTGTGCATTTTGTATTTTGTCTTGGACCTAGCAAGAACATCCACTCATCATCATCATCTGCACTTGCCTGTCTGTAAGTAAGATTTAGGGCATAGTATGTCTTTTAGATGGGTCCCCTTCAGATGGTCGAACTTTTAAAAGCTCAACCTTCATATGGCCGAGACCATATGATCGAACTTTTAAACATTTGAACGGCCTGAATGGGGATCTCCATAGAGCACGGAATGGGAAGATTTCCCTTTACCACACTGTAGTGCAATCTCAGAGTTGGTATATTTAAATAGCAGGGGTCTGGAGGGTGCAGGGGGGCTTACCCCACTGCTAGCACTGTTTAGTTTTATTTATTTTATTTTCACACTTTTGCACATTCAAATGTTTGATCATATGGTCTCGGCCATATGAAGGTCGAACATTTGGATGTTCAATTATATGAAGTATACCCTATTTAGATATAGATAGGAATATAGTAAAGATTAGTTTGGATGTTTTCTGTATTTATTTGAGACTGTCCTGCAATGTTGTTTTAAAATATATCCTGTGATTTTGAACTCTGAAATTACTGTGTTGAGTTACTAAGTATTGTCTTATTTTATTTATTATTAAATATATTTAAACCTATCTTTGTGGCTGATATTTGTGAGACATATTTAAACTCTTAGAGTATTTGCATATACATTTGGTGGCACTGTACAGGCCACTCCTAATAGCCTGGCACTTGGTCAAAACTACCATTTGGATAGGACTGGACACCCTTTGTAAGGATCTAATAGTAGCTGACAAGGGTGGCTAGTGGCAGCTGGAACTACCTTATAATCTGGGCAAAAGGGGCATAGCTAATAAACCTGTGCAAGCCTTGTGTGTGTGTGTGTGTGTGTGTGTGTGTGTGTGTGTGTGTGTGTGTGTGTGTGTGTGTGTGTGTGTGTGTGTGTGTGTGTGTATATCAATCAAATCTCAAAGTGTGTGTGTGTGTGTGTGTGTGTGTGTGTGTGTGTGTGTGTGTGTGTGTGTGTGTGTGTGTGTGTGTGTGTGTGTGTGTGTGTGTGTGTGTGTGTGTGTGTGTGTGTGTGTGTGTGTGTGTGAGTGTCATCACTTGGGCAGGGACATGAAGCACTGGTTGGACAGAGAGGGTGCTGGAGGTCTTAGCTTGGCCACTCAGCTGAGATCTCAACCCTATAACTGTGCCAGTGGGGAGTCTTATTGAGGATTTTGAGAGAAAGGGAGAAACCAGCCCCAGACTGACTGTGATCTCTGTGTGCTCTTAAGGTAAATTGCACTTTACTGTGTGTGTGTCATCCTCCCAATGTGTACGTCCCCTAGCTGTTGCCAGTGGTGAGGATTGAGACGCCTTGATTATTGGGCCAGTGCAGAGGCATCACATATTAATTGTTTGGCAGTGGTGGGATATCCACATCACATATTAATTGGTTGACAGTGGTAAGATAGCCACATCACATATTAATTGGCTTATAGTGGTGTGGATATTGAATTCATGTAGCCTGTGTACAGTGGTCACTGAAGGTGTTGGTACTCTCAATCAGCCATGCAGTGAACATTCTTAGTTTCACATCACAATTGTTTTATTATTTTTGTTAGCTTAGTTAGTCAGGGAAGCATGTCAGCAGAGGAGTATGGCAAGCTGACAAAGAGCCAGTTGGCTATGTGCCAGGCTAAAGGACTGGTGCATGCCAACTTGACTAAGGCAGAAATGATTGTAACTTTGGGCACAGCTGCATTGAGATTAGCAATCAGAACGACAACCAGGCTGGTCTTGGAGATGTACAACTCTCAGAAAATAGACAGCTCAACCTTTCCACAGAGGACTTAAAAATCCATCTGGAGTTAAAGAGACTTCAGCTGGAGGCCAAGCGTTTGGAAATAGAAGCAGCAGAGAGACATCTAGAGGTTGAGGCAAATGAGGAACTGAAATGTGTTGAGGCTGAGGAAAATGAGAAACTGAGATGTCTAGAGGCTGAGGAGAAGGAGAGGCAGAGGCAACATGAAAAGGAGATGCTGACTCTTTGCCAGAGTCATAGAGGTAATGGGGAAAGGGGAAACTGAACCCCAGAAGCAACAATGGTCAGCAAATTTCTTCCACAATTTACAGAGGGGGATAATTTTGAGAGTTTCATTCATATCTTTGAGAGGGTATGTAAACAGTATAATGCTGACCAAGGGATCTAGGTATGGCTTCTGACCCCCTTACTCCATGGTAAAGCTGTAACAGCTATTTCTAAATTGTCTGATACTGATTGGTTAAATTATAATATTGTAAAAACTGTTTGCTAGAATGTTTTAAGTTAATACCTGAAGCTTATAGGAAAAAGTTTCATGAGCATAGACGCAAGGCAGATGAAAATTTGTGTGAATATATTGGTAAACTAAGCACTTATCTTCATAGGTGGGTGAGTGGATGTCAGGTCACCACTATTGAAGGGCTGGCAGACCTTTTGGTGAGGGAACAAGCCCTTAGCACTTTGCCTGAGTACATGAGAATCTGGTTAGCTGATAGACACTGCAGTACTGCAGATGTGTTGGGGAAGAAGAGAGACCTATACCTAGCAAGCAGGGAATCAATGCACAAGAAATGGGACACCAAGTGCTGCTCATGGGTTTAAGTGAACTCATGATTAGCAGCCCAGACTGCCCCAACAGAGTCCACTAGTAGCAGGGGAAGCCACTAGTCCAAGTACATGTCCAGGACCAAGGGTTAAATGTTTTAAATCCAACCAGTGGGGCCATGTAGCATATAGATGTGCAAGAAGGCAAGGTGGGGAACAAAAGGTGGGTGAGTCAATAACTGGGAATGACAAAATGCCAGCAGTAAGTTGTCTCAAGACAACAAGGGTACCAATCTACCACAAGAGGTTATATTCTATCTTAGTGGATGAGAAAGAGGCCACTGCTAAGAGAGACACAGCCTCTGGCCTAACCATTGTGAAGCCTGAAATGGTTAAAGAGGAGCACTACTTGCTTGGACAGTCTAGTCCAGTCAGAATGGGGCCCCTTTGGGAAGGCCCCTTTCCAAATACATTTGGCTAGGGTTCACCTTGACTGGGAGGGTGGAAAAGGAAGCCAGCAAATAGGTGAGTTTGAGGATATCCCTGCAGATGCCCTGATAGGGAATGATTCTGATTATGCAGTACCCTGTGTGCATGCAGTTGCATGCAGTCACTTGGAGACAAGCATGTGGGTCTGGTAGCCTGGGGGAGATGCAGACAGACCACACACTTGCATCCAGGACTGGTGAGGTGGTTACTTCAGGGAGGGAACTACCCTGTAGCAGTGAGACTGAAGGTGAGCCACAGCTGTTTGTTGGTACTGATGTTCCCTTGGACAGAGTGACTGCAAGGGCAGAGGTGAGTAGTAGTACACAGGCTGACAGTGAGGCACTGTTGTCAGAGAATATCAGACTCCCTGTAGAAGGGGAACTGGGAAGGGTTACAAACAGAAATTTGAGACAGGATCAGCTCTCAGACCCTACATTATAAGGCCTGAGGGAAGTAGCTAGTGAAGCACCTAATTCTCAAGGGAAGGGGGAATCTGTATACTGTGACAAAGGTTACTGTACAGAGAGTGAATCCCTGAGGGGGGCTAGAGGGTGAGAGAATACAGCAGTTGGTAGTGCCCATAGCCTACCATCTGGCACTACTAGCCATAGCCCATATGGGCATAAAATGTACAAAGAGACATATTATGCAGAACTTTTATTGGCCTACGATTTCCAGAGATGTAACATGGTACTGAAGGACCTGTGAGCAGTGCCAAAAAGTAGGCACGGCAGAAGACAAGGTGAAAGCTCCTTTGATCCCTTTGCCTGTGATTGAGGAGCCATTTCAGAGGGTAGAGATGGATATTGTGGGGCCTCTGAGTACCACAAGTTCCACAGGGACAAATTATAGCCTAGTGGTAGTAGTTTATGCTACCAGATACCCTGAAGAGGTTGCTTTGTCCTCCATTGAGGCAGAAAAGGTGGAAAATGCTTTGTTAGAGAGATTTTCAGAAGGGTAGGTTTCCCAAAAGAAATACTGACTGACAGAGGTGCCAATTTCACATCAGACCTGCTGGCTTGTCTGTTGAAGTACTGTGGGGTGAAGCACATAAAGACCACTCTTTACCATCCCCAGACTAATGGTCTTGGTGAGAGGTTAAACTCTACATGCAAGATGATGCTACAGGCATTTGCAGACCAGCTCATGAGGAAGTGGGACAAATATTTTCCCCATCTGTTGTTTGCTTACAGACAGGTTTCTCTGGAATCCACAGGTTTTTCAGCCTTTGAGTTGCTGTGTGGGCATAGGGTGAGGGGATCGCTAGATTTGATTCCAGATGAGTAGGAGGGTGAGTGTGAATCCCTCAATGAGTATGTTGTGGCATATGTCCTAAACCTCAGGACAAGGCTCAGGGAACTCATGGGCTTGGCCCAGGAGCACATGGCAGAAGCCCAACAGCAGAAAAAGGTCTGGTATGACAGGAATGCTCGAGCTAAAGTGTATGCTGTAGGGCAGCAGGTAATGATTCTCATTCCTGTCAGAGACAACAAACTGCAGGCAGCTTGGAGGGACCCTACAAGGTGGTAAGGAAGGTCAGTGATGTTAACTACATGGTAGAAATGCTAGGCAGGAGGCAGGGGCACAAATTGTACCATGTTAACATGCTGAAACCTTACCATGATAGGGAGGCCCTTGTGCTGAGTATTTGCAGTGGATGACAGGAGGAGTCTGAGGGGGTCTGGTAGCTGATTTCCTCAGTGAGGCTCAAACTGACACCTCAGTGGAAGGGGTAGCAATGTCCAAGCAGCTATCCCTACCCAGGTTCAAGAAATCCGAGCAGTGTTACAGGAGTTTGGGGGCATGTTCACTGGGAAACTAAGGTGCACTCACCTAGTACAGCACAATGTGGATACAGGACTCCAAAGGCCTATTAAGCAGGCCACTTATAGGGTGCCTGAGAGTGTCAAACAGACTCTGAGGGAAGAAATACAGGAAATGTTGGAAACGGGTAATTCAGGAGTCCAACAGTGCCTGAGCCTCACCAGTGGTGTTGGCACCAAAGAATGATGGCAGTACCAGGTTCTGTGTGGACTACAGAAAATTAAATAGTTGCACAGAGTCAGATGCTTACCTATGACTATGACAGATGAAGCCCTAGAGCAGCTGGGTGGGGCTAGAGAAAGGTTGACCCTTGTGACTCCTTTTGGCTTGTATGAGTTCACGAAGATGCCCTTTGGGGTGCAAAATGCCCCAGTGACTTTCCAGAGGCTGGTAGATCATATCCTAGCAGAAGCAGGAGATTTTTCCCTTGCTTACCTAGATGATATTGCCATCTATAGCCATTCCTGGCGAGAGCACCTTCAGCATGTCAGGGAGGTCCTGGGCAGACTACAGAGGGCAGGGTTGACCGTTAAGCCCAGTGAATGTCAGGTGGGTATGGCAGAGGTCTCCTACCTGGGACATAGAGTGGGGAGTGGTAAGATCAGGACAGAACCTGCATAAGTGAAAGCCATTCAGGCATGGCCTGCCTCTGTTACCAAAAAGCAGGTGAGGGCATTCTTAGGGATACGGGAGTACTACAGAAAGTTTGTCCCCAATTATAGTATGATAGCTGTTCCCCTCACAGACCTGATAAGGAAAAAAAGGCAAATAAGGTAGTGTGGACCCCAGCACATGAACAGGCATTTCAGAAGCTTAAAGGAGCTTTGGGAGGGCCCCCTGTGTTAGCCAGTCCAGATTACAGAAAAATAATTTGTTGTGCAGGTGGATGCTTCAAACCGTGAGATGGGGTCTGTACTTAGCTAGGTATCCTCAGAGGGACAAAAGTACCCAGTGGTATATCTCAGTCATAGGCTCCAACCCAGGGAGGAATGCTATGCAGTTGAATGCCTAGCCATAGTGTGGGCACTGCAGAAACTTCAGCCTTATCTGTATGGAAGAAAATTCCCTGTAGTTACAGACCAAAATCCCTTAACATGGCTACATCGGGCCAGCCAGTAAAATAACAAGTTACTAAGGTGGAACCTAGGGTTGCAAGCATATGATATGACAGTGCAGCACTGCAATGGGGTTAGCAATGCCAACGCAGATGGGCTCTCAAGACAGGGAATGGGGTAAGATATTCCCTGAAAGGCTAAAACAGATTCAAGAGGCAAGCATTCATTTTGATATAAAACTTTGCAAAATGTAATATTTAAATCAAACTAAAAGATTATATAACTCTGATAAAATGCAGGTGCCAATCTTATTACTTTAAACAAATTTACAGAAATATTTTAAAAATGTAGGTAGATCTCCTGACTGTGAGTATCCTATTGTATCAATTTTTGACTATAATAATTGTTTTAATACCCTAAACTATTATCCAGTCTGTGACATCCCTCCTCAGGGCCAGTAATCAAGGAGTCTCAATCCTCATCACTGACACCGTTGAGGGATGTTCACTTGTAACAAAAATAGATACACACAGTATTTCCAGATGCAGCTCTGTGCACCAAGCATAATTTCCCTTAAGAGCACACAGGGGGCACACTCCTGTCCTGGGGCTGGGTTTCCCTCTCTCCCACACTGACCCTAGCTGTAGAGTTGAGTCCTTTGCTGAGTGTTCCAAGCCAGGTCCTCCACCGCCCTCTCTGTGAAACCAGTGTTCTGTGTCCCTACTCCAATTAGCTGACACACACACTCTTTGAGATTTGATTTTCACACAGATACACACACACACACACACACACACACACACACACACACACCCCTGGGAAAGGCTGGCACAGTTTTACCAGCTATGCCCCCTCTGCCCAGACTATAAGGTAGATATTGGCACTAGAACACT
This sequence comes from Protopterus annectens, assembly GCF_019279795.1. NCBI lineage: Eukaryota > Metazoa > Chordata > Ceratodontiformes > Protopteridae > Protopterus > Protopterus annectens. The sequence goes on along the minus strand of NC_056736.1, from coordinate 313,726,521 downwards.
TGAAAGCCAGCTACTCTAAGGCTCTTACAAGGGTACACAATTATTCTGAGTAAAATTAATACTAATACAAATGGTAGTGTTTGACTAATGCAGCAAGGCTTTCAAGAGGAGCCATAGTGTCACCAAATAAATATAAGTACTCTCAAAGGTTAAAATATTCTCTAAAAGACCAGCCACAATGAAAATATTAAATATATTTAATAATATATAATGAAAAGAACATGAAAATACTGAATATATATTTACAATAAACAGAGTTTCAAACAAACAATATACTAAAAATAACACAGATGGATAGATTCACATAGATACAGAAAGACAGTACTTAACTAATCTCACTATATTTTCCTCACTGATCTAAAAAATTACTATTCTCTGGTTACTAACTAAAGCAAGGCAAAATGGAGTGGGTGAGTGATCCTTCTTTGTCAGATTTCAAAAACAGACTACTCTGAGACTTCTGTATCATCTAGTATTAAAACATCATTTCAGTGCTGGATTACAGAATGACATCACATACATTTTGTCACATGACTTCTAGTTTCCACACTACCCCTTTACTAGAAACTGATCCAGAATCTTGCACATGTATTACCATACACACACAAACAGAGAGAGCTTTGCTAAGATGTGTTATAGCATCTGGAAGATATAAAACTATTTCAAAAACTTCCACCTTTCCAGGGTAGCAATTAGTTCACCCCAAGGACAATACAGTAGAACTCCTAATCTTGGTTTTCACAGACATTTTGTCTCTGGCTGCAATCAGAACTGTAAGATACCTAAACCAGGTAATTTAATTTCAGGCTATTTTTCAAAGTTAGCTGGACTTAGATTAATCTCTTGTCTTCCAGTATCCTCTGTTACAATATATTCATTTCAACAGTTACAATACAGTCTAAAATACAGGTGTATGTGTTTTCTGTCCAGCAGGACCCACTGTTGGTACATTTTTAACACAAGCAGCTTTACAAATACATTTTCAAGGCAAGCACCTGTATAAATCAATTTGATATACAAATGACATGTAATTCTTTACAAAACTCCAGCTAGCTATGCTGGCATATGTCACACATCCACTCCCCTACTTCTCCTGGTATAACTGACAATACTTCATACCATCTCACAGTCATCATTTTTATTAAATCAAACTCTTCTGTTTTAGAGTCTGTTAATATTAATTTTGAATTTTTGAAAAGGTTATAACCTCCACATCCTTTATTTTTCCATTTACTCATTTTTGGTATATTAGTCCCTTCTAAGAAACCTTTAGCTGAACAGAAAGGGCATAAACATTTCTTTACATCTAAATACCTAAATATAAAATGTCTAAGGCATTTACATATATTGAAATATAGAAACCTCAACTGGTTTATATATATATATATATATATATATATATATATATATATATTGTAATAAATGATTTTTTTTTCAAGCTGTAATTCTAATGGGACATTTCAGTATTCCCATGTAGATTAAGGAGCTATCTGGATGGGATTTGGAGGAGTTGTCTGTGAGCAAGGCTGCAAATGAGTGCATTGTTTTCAGTGCCATAGCAACGGTAGAATGAATGGGGTATCTGCCCCAGGGCCCATGTTGCTGAGGAACCCAAACATTTAAAAACAATTAAGAGCTTGTAAGATGTCAGTTAAGACATCTTTATCACATAATAGACATGCAGTTAAATTACCTTTACAAAATCAGAACAGTTTACAAAATGTCTGTAAGTGATAGCAATGGTGACCACTTAATAACCATTTGTAAACTGGCAGTTATCTTTAAAAGGTTTGACAGTTTATAAGCCAAATCAAGGTGTCCTGTCCTGATAAAGGGATAGGTTGTAAAATGTTGTGCTGCTGAGACCACCAATGTTCTTTGATACAGAATTGATTTTTTATTAGAGAGCCTTGGGAAAAAGAGTGATGACTGACTTTTTTGTCATGTCATCAGCCATGGCACAATATGTTCTGAACACTTAGATCAAATAAGACATTAAGCACTCTGCTAATCAGAGGGGCAGCTAAATAATCAACATCATCATCAGCCCCCTTTTTCATATTTTTACACAGGATTAGGGCTTTTATGTCTTTATTTTATTTAACATTTGTTTACTGGGAAAGTCCAACTGAGACATAGCCCATTTTCAGCAGAGGTCCAGGGAGATATGCTCCAGATGCATGTATTTGGAATGTGAGAGGAAACCCATGCAAACACAGGGAGGACATGCAGACTCTGCACAGAAGGCACCCCAGCCAAGAATCGAACTGGAGAACCTCTTATTGTGAGGAGACAACGCAAACCACTGCAAAACTGTGCCATCCAACTGTAGTCACTTCTCATGATTCAGAACCACTCTTCTGCCTTCTTTGACAGTCATGCCCCCCTGTCTCAGGTTTTCTCTTGGCTGGAAGTCCTCATTTCTTCCTAACACAAATAACCTTCTGCTTCTTGCCTTCTGTGGCAGTCTACTATAATCCCTTTTCTCTGACCTCTGTAATCATGGCTAGTTTGATCTGTGCTCTGTTATCCTCATTTCTTCATTTGTCCCACAGTGTGATTCAACTATCCATCTCACACACTTGATTTCCGTCATTGCAATCTCCCTCAGCTGCTCTATCTTCACTGCTCAGGTTTCTGTCATACAGTAGGATTGGTCCTTCTGTTTCAACTTTTTTGGCATTTTTACATATTATCCCTGACACTTTGTGCCAGTTGGCTGGCTACAGCACTTCTGATTCTACTTTTTCCCTCTTCAACCACATCTCCCAGATTCTTGTTAACCTAGTCTGCTCTTTTCCCTTCTATCTCAGTTTCCTCATTTGCTCTCATGAACACTGCCTTGTTTGCAGTCTGTTTCATTCCACGTGCCTTCAGTTTTCTATTGCAGTCCCTTATCATTCCCTATCATTTCCTGAAGTCTGCTTGTAGCATCACATCATCTAAACTGGGCAGCTATCTATTTCATCTGACATGTTTGCTGATGCAGTCCATCACCAGCATGAACAGGAGTGAGCTCAAAGCTGGGGCCCAATTCACATGACTCGCATTTGGAGTCTGTAAGTCCAAACACTGTTTTTGACAAAGTGTCAATAGTAGGGCTTAGGATACCCCATGTTTAACAAGTTTTGGTTGGGCCTTAATTCAGCCTATTGCGAGAACAAAAATGCTGACAACTTCATATTTTAATCGTTTGAATATTTCCACAGTAGTTTAACTTTAGCCTCAGTTTGCTATTTTTATTCTAATGTCTTTACTTTAAATGTTTCCTAAGGGCTGTCCCCTTCCTCTGGGTTTCATTTGGAAAATGGGTTTGATCACAAGAGATTTAATTTAGTAAACAAAATATACTTAAATAATGTAAAACTAGTAAGATAATGGGTGTAGTGTCCAATTATGTTATTTAAGACCTCAATATCTGAAGGAGTAACAGGAAGCTATGCATGAAAGATTTGTCAATGATTGTCATGGGGATTATTTCTGGACCTGCTGACGGACACAGCCAATGATGGAAGCCACCATGGTAAAGAAAGTTGTGTCCGTGCCACGCTAGTTGCAGGGATTCTGTAATCTGACAAAAATGTTCTGAAAAACAGGAAAGCAGCAGCTGGAGAATTCACTAATGTAAGGCCCTGTATATAGGAAGAGTTTGGGGAGGCCATGCAGTACTTTTAAATGGGGTCTTAGGGGCTCTGTCCAAACATCCAGTTAATCACAAATGGGGAGAGAAAGAGAGGATACTGCCCAGGTAGTTATCAAAAAAGGGGTGGCAAGATGATAACTTCAATTAGAAACATCATCAGGACATGGAAGGAATATTTCAGACAACTCCTGAACAAGATATGCAGTCCCTTTTTTTGAGAATGCAGTACCAGAAACAGCATGAGGAACTGGATCTACTTTGGCATGTATTTAAACTTTTTATGGTGCCAGGGCTGCAAGAGTGAATGAGATCAATCCAAAAATGCTAAAGATGCTAGATTTTTTTCATAGATAATCTATATTGTCAGTTTTGTGTTTGAAGACAGTACCTATAGATTGCCACACTGGTGTGATAGTCCCCATTTTCAGAGAGGAAGACAGAAAGGTGTGTACCAGTTATAAAGGAATTATGCTCTTCATTTTTCTTAGAACCACATGTTAAGAGCCTCCTGGGATTTCCTAGGGAGCCTTTTTCATGATGTTATTTCAGGAAATGTTTTTTTTAACCATAGACATAATAGATCTTTTTTCCTGTATCCTTTTAGAATAAGGACTGGACATATTCTAGGAAAGTCTTTCTAGATACATCACCTTAAAATTATATCATTTTGTTGACAGAATTAGTCAGAATAGTCTTAGAAAATAACTTCATATTTTTAGAGGAGAAACTTTTCGACAAATTAAGGGGATAGCCATGGGAGCAGCCCATGCCCCAACCTATGTAAACCTAGTTTTTTTTAGACTGGGGGAGTTCATTTGTATTTAATTCTAAATTTCATACCTCAATCAAACTTTATCTGAGATTCATGGATGATATCTTTATCCTCTGGGAAGCAACAGAAGTAGGAATTACTGAATTTGTTACTTATTTAAACAACACAACTTCATTTTTATGATTCACATACAGTTACAACAAAAAAGTTATTAATTACCTGGATACCTCAATTGAGATTATAGATGGGAAGCTTAAGTCTCAGGTGTATCGCAAGACTACTTTTAACAATTCCTACCTGCCCTTCACCAATGCCCATCCATTTTTAGAGAAAAGAAGTGTGGTGAAAGGGCAGTGTATATGGGCTGCCAGGATGACATCAGATTATGAAGATCTAAAATAGTTTGATCTCATTACTGGTTTATTTGTAGATAAAGGCTACCCCATTGACTTTATTCACAATATTAACCAGGAATTTTTAGTAGAATGGGGTAAGAAATACAAATTCAGTTGAGGTAGATAAGAATTTCAATAGGGCAATGGTAGTTGAATTTAATCATTTTGCACACAGGGTAAAGGACATTATTAGTAAGAACTGGAACATGCTGACATATAATCCAAAGTGGGGATTTTAGGTATTGACCTGAGATTTATTACAAAAAACTGGCAGAAATTTAAAGAATTTGTTTGAAAAAAAATATTAGGAAAGATAATGGCAGACTTGGTAGTAAAAGATGTGGACACTGCCAACAATGCTGATACATTTTAGAAAAGGACAAGGTTATCTTAAATAATTCAGCTGGCACAAAAGTGTGTTTGAAGAGAGGGAACTGAGAGACAGAAGGCTTAATTTATCTAGCAGTCTGCCATGTGTTGGCTTTTAAGTCAGGAAAAACAAAGAGAACTTTAAAAAAGTGGATTTATGAACACTACTACAGCATTAGAACTAAAAATGCTAACAATGCTCCACATAAACATTCTCTAGCTAAAGCCTCTCATGGCAAATTCCTATTTGGTATTTTGGAAAGAGTAGATATTGATCCTAGGGAAGGAGATTGGGAAAATGTGTTAGAATATAAAGACCTAGTATGGAAATTTAAGCTTAATGCCTTTATGCTTCACGGTTTAAACAATTATATTTCTTTACAACCAGTGTTGAAATGAAGAGCTGATAAATTATAACATATGCTAACCAACTGATTATCTATTTTGTATGTATAGCTTTTAGGTTTAAGTAGTAGTTTTTAATATTTATAGTTTTACTACAATATAATGGATGATGTACATTTTATAAACTTTAGTCTTTGAGAATGTATGTGTTTTTTAACGTCTTAGCTATTTAGAATATGAATGCATGCTAACATACTAGCTCTTCAGAGATTATTTATTCAATTATTTTTATTGAATGATATTTTTGATTGGTGTACTTGTTTTATTTGTATTTAAAAATGTATCATTTTGGTCTTGAATCTTTATTCTGATAAAGTCCTAAACAGAACAGGATGAAAGTGCTCAATTATTACTAATAAATTGGAATTACTGCTTGACATTCATTGCAGTTTCTGGCTTTGTGTATCCTCGTAGCCTAGTCACCTTGTTGCTTTTGTTTGAAACATACATATTACACCAACCTGCAATGCAAACACATAAAAATCTAAGAATGTTTTTGTCATCACTAAATAAACTAATACATCCTGGCCAAACCACCACTCCATCTCCTCCTACATCTAGTGCCATCTGAAGTCAACTCACACTTTATACAGACAGTACTATCTCTGATTATTAATAATAATAATAATAATAATAATAATAATAATAATAATAATAATAATAACAATTCACCTGTCTCTCTCTCTCTTTCTCTCCCCATCCTATCCTAACCAGTCACATTCATTCTCCTTCATCCTAACGTCCACCTGTACTATGAGAAATCTTCTGCTTAAACTAAAACCAATCTCTCTAGCTGCTAACCAACTTCCAAAAGAATATAAATAGCAGATGATGCCATGGCTTTCCCTGTATCCTTACTGATAAACCAGTCCACATATGAGACCTATGACCCATCCATCTGAAAAAATCCTATATAATAATAATAATAATAATAATAATAATCATAATCATAATACTCACCAACAGTAGCATATCAATAGGCTTTTCCAAGTATAGACCAATTGTCATTGTGTCCTCTCTGCTTAAAATATTAGAACATGCATACACTCACAACTTATACCGCACATTAACCCTAACAACCTTCTCGCCAAAACCTCTTGTGTTTATAGGCCTCACTATAGTACTACCATTGTTCTCCTCAACTTCACCAATATCATAAACCAGCATAGGAATGATAGCAATCTGGTATTGTCACTATTCTTAGATTTATCAAAATATTTGGCACAGTGTCCCATCTGCATCTCCTGAATGAGGCGTCACACAGACCTCTTTCTCATGGATCCTTAGCAGTTTGACAGATAAGCAACAAGTAGTCACATGAATACGCAATAGGTAGTCAAATGAAAACAAAAATCTCTCCTCCTTCCTACAGCTCAGTGTTGGCACCCCACAAGGATTAGTATTAGCCCCCCCCATTCAACATTTGTATAAACAAGCTACATACTGTCACCTACCTTGCAAGCATAGCTCAATGTGTGATGACTCAGCCATTATACATGCAACCCCATCCCTAACAACAATCAAGACATCAGTCAGGATTCTTTAACTGCTATTAAAACTTGGCTAAAAGATACAAATCTACTTTTATATCCTAAAAAACAAAAGTTTTGCACTTTATTCCGAAATAATAATAAAATGAAAGACAATCTTTTGAAATAACCATATCCAACAACACAAAAATTGAAACTGTAACCCAAGCAAAACTCCTTGGTATCCTAATTGATAATAACCTCAAATCTGACAAGCACATATTGCAAGCCGTTAAAAACACACCAGAAACTCTACTCCCTCTGTAGAACCAAACACTATGTGACAGATGATGCAAGACAAACACTACCATCTACTACCCTTGCTATATGCTGCACCTATTCTTACTATCCTAAATACTACACTTACCTCTAAGCTCTCCACCTGTTACAATAAAGTAGCCAAATTTGCTATCAAACTTGCATATAGGATTCATCATTGCAAAGCCCTGAAACAACTAAACTGGTTTGAGCTACCCAACTATTTAACATACTCACAAGTTATTACTGTACACAGTCTTATAAGTGCACCAGAAAAATGTTCAGCATTTAAAGATACAGTGCAGCTCTACTTTCCAGGTAGAGACCTTCACTCAACCAATAAGCATTTAGTAATTACAGCAACAATTAATAACTCAGCAGGTGACTCACTCTACTCCCACTGTATATTTAAACTCTGGAACACCATCCCAACATACCTAAAACAGACCATGAAACTTCCCACCTTCAAGCTTGTACTAAATCAACACCTAAACCACACATGGTTGTGTACATGCTCCTTACCTGGGTAACTCCATTTCCCTTTGTCAGGTCATAGCCCCTATCTCTTTATAACATACATCCCCTTCTACAAGGAAACTTTTTTAACACTCTTCCTCTTCCTCAGTTTCCTTCCTACCTGAATCTTCACTTTACATTTCAATTTCTTTTTCTTCTCCCCCCTTTATCCATCTCCTTCATATACTCTCCACCTCTCTCTTTTATCCAGGTTACACATCAGTAAGTATAATATTATTCTTACCCCCACCATCCTTGACTCATCAGTTATACAAGGCCTATATCCTTCTTTTTAGCTGCATCTACTATCTACCTACTGACTACAGTTTCAAACTCCTTACCTTCATTTTATTTATGCCTAACACGTATACTGTAAGCCTCTTTGCCCAAGTCTTATAAGTCATATCTAATATCTGTTTTATCAAATAGATTTGCACATGAAGTATTTGCATAATAAATGCTTTATTCTTAGAATTTAATATCATGTATAATGTCACCAAAGAAGAAATACCATTGCATAGTATCACTACACAACAGTTAACTATTCATACCTATATGTCTTAAGATCTATCAATGTAATTGCATCTTTGTAAAAAATATTATTTTGTCATGATTATCTTAAATGTATCTGCTGGAGCTTTTCTCCCCAAGTTTCCATTGAAAATGGTCTCTGTCCATTCAGTTTTTCCTGGACAACAAATACAAGTTCATAGGTTCATAGGTTCATAGGTTGGTACTAGGCCATTGGCCCTAGGGCCTATACAAGTCTGGCCATAACAATTCCCTGTCTATTTCTTCCCAGAATATTTACGTCCCTGGTCCCCTGTCTAGTAGGGTGACTGACATGATCCCTGGGGTGAATTTCTTATCTCCCATCCAATCGTCAAGGTTCCTTTAGAAAAGGGCTAAAGAGGCACTTAGCTTGACATGTATGGGCAGTCTATTCCAGAGTATGGGGAGTCTCTGGGTCAGGAACCTATCCCTATAGCATGTTTTGTTCATTGTGATGACCAGGTTTAGATCCCTGGAGCGTGTGGCTCTGAGGAATTGGAATTTCCTTAAGTGTGGCATGTTCAACAGCACTGGGTCTGACATGGCCTTGTATGTTAAGCAGAGAATGCCTCTGAGTAGGCGATATGTGACAGAGTATAGCTGGAATTTTTTTAGATGGTCAGCATAGGGCATCTGCTTTAGGCCTGTGATTCTTTCAATGAGGTACTTCTGTGGCCTTTCCAGTTGTTGCAGATGTCTTGTGATGTACATACCAAATGGGGCGTTGTACTCTATAATGGGTCTAGTGAGGGATGAGTACAGTGGGACAATGACCTCCTTTTTTCTGGATGAAAAGCCCTTAGTGATGAGGTGTGCCACATAGATGGATTTCCTGACTGTTGTGGCTATGTGGTTATCGAAGGTGAGACCACTGTCCACCTGTGTCCCTAAGTCCCTTATCACACTTTCGGTGTTTCATGTACTGCCATGTATGTGGTAATTCATGGTTACATGTTTTTTTCCCAAAGGGGATAACAATACATGTCTTGGCACTGAGCTTGAGCCCATGGCTCTGGCACCAAGCATCTGTTTCTCTAAGGCTCTTTTGTAGAATATCAACATCATTTGGGGATTCAATAATGGCTCCCAGTTTGCAGTCATCTGCAAACTTTGTTAGCCAGAGTCCTTTAATGCTGGCCTTTACTTCATAGAAGTAGATGCCAAACAAGACCGGTCCCAGGTCTGAACCCTGAGGTACTCCGCTTGTCACTTCTTGTCTGGAGCTGGATTTTGAGTTAGCTATGTTTACAGTGTGGGTTCTGTCAGTAAGCCAGTTGGCAACCCTTCGAGTGACGTAAAGATTAATGCCCAGCTTAGTAAGTTTATCTATGATTCCAGAGTGGGGGATGGTGTTGAAGGCCCTGGCGAGGTCCTGATAGGCTGTGTGGACTGCCTTACCCTTGTCCACGGCCCTGGAGACTGATTCAAAGAAGTTAATCAGGTTGACAAGACAAGATCGGTCCTTTACAAAACCAAACTGGGTGGGGTCCAGTGTTTGAAGGTTGCCAATGTCTTTGTTTATAAGTTCCATGATAATGCGTTCCATGGCTTTGCAGATCAGGCTTGTCAGACTGATGGGACAATAGTTCCCAGGATCCAAGGTGGATCCCCCCTTGTGGATTGGGATAACTGTAGCCTCACTGGGCATGAAGCCTGAGGTTAGGCTATGATTAAACATGACACGTAGGTGAGGTGCCAGTTCATTTTGTAGTTCATATAGTACACAGCCCAGGATGTCGTCTGGTCCCATGGATGCTATATTCTTAGCTTTGGAGAGTGCGTTTTTTACCTGTGTGGTCATGAGTACTGGAATTTGGCAATCTTTTGGTATTGAGATGAGCCCTTTAGGGGGTGAGAGGGGGGTGAAGTTGCCACTGAATCGATCTGCCAGGATATTGGCAATATCCTTGGGATCAGTATATTTAATGCCATTCTGTTGTAGCTCAGAGCAGATCTGAGCATTGCCATTTAGATTCTTGACATAACTATAGAATGCCTTGTGGTTGTGCTTGGAATCTTTGGCAATTTTATTTTTGTAACTAGCTTTGGAGGATTTTATGAGGGATCTCAGCTTCTTAAATAAATATTTTGCATCAGAAAAAACTGAAACATACCTTCAGAATCTCCTATCTCGTGACAGGTAAGAGACAGATTTCTAAGGTAGCAATGATCCATTCAGCATATAGCCCTACTCTTCCTAAGTTATAGGTTAGTCTACTTTACAAGAAAGTTGTTAAATAGTCCTTCATGCAGTAAGGTAGCAACAAAAAACCCTATTTATTAATCTCAACAAATTTCAAGTTTTTTTCTTGCAGCATAAAAACTAAGATTGAGATCTTTCCTGTTCAAAAAATCATTCTCCTTTCTTATTCACTCTCTTTCTTTCTCTCTCTCTCACAATATTTTAGCCACATCTAGCTTAAAGTGTGTGTGTGTGTGTGTGTGTGTGTGTGTGTGTGTGTGTGTGTGTGTGTGTGTGTGTGTGTGTGTGTGTGTGTGTGTGTGTGTGTGTGTGTGTGTGTGTGTGTGTGTGTTTGCCACACTCCCTTCAGAGAAGTTATATGGGAAAACTTAAAAGAATAAAGTCAGTTTGGTAAGTGAACCCACAAAGACTTTAATACCATGAGGTTAATTATCTGCCCTCAGTTACTAGACGTAAAGGGTCATCACACAGTCCAACCACAGTTCATACTCAAGAGATCAATCAACCATAGTGTTCAGGAAATGCAACTTAGAAAGATCTTCAGCATCCCATGCTGAGATCCTGGCTGATGTTTCCCAGAATCTCAGTAAAATGGAAGGATTGTAAAGGTACAGGCCAACACTTCAATTTGGAATTTTACTCTCATTGTACCCCAATGTGAACTTGTTACAGAACAGCCCCAAAGTCCATATCAGAGACATCAGTTTACATTATAAATGGTTTTAAACAATCAGAAGCAACTAAATGGTGCTTTTGCTTCTTTAAGATACATTAGTGGGCATGTCAGTGTAATGAAATTTGGTTGTTTCCCAGTTCCAAATATAAAAAGACATTACCTGATAATTATTGACTGGGCGACAATTTTTGAAAGCTTCTACATTTTCAGTCTAGGGTATTACTGTCTTTGCCCAATTATGATACCCAGACAATCTCACAGAGTGTACAATGACCTGGAGCTTGGTCAGATGGCTCACCCTGCCTTTGCTGAATATGACCACCTCATTGAGTTAAATGGCTGCATGCCAGAAGTGTGGTCATAAAATCCGAACCCACTAGGTGTTGAATAGTTGCAGGAGTATGATACTACCTAAAATGAAGCATTCCATACAGAAACAGGTCATAGGCTATTGAAAAGGGCACTTTTCATTTGGTCACTGTAAACAGAAAATGTTTTCAGGACTTCATATAACCTTTTCACTTGGGACATAGTACTTTTCATACTCAGAGTTTATTCTGACATTAGCAATCATAAAAATGAATGCTGCAATTAGGTTTTGGCACTAAAACAACTGGGTTGTTTCAAGTGTTATGAACACCTCTGTCACCCCATATGTAGAATTTTAATCCACTGTATAATAGCTTCCCTTTGCATCTCCGGAATTCTGCTAGACTTGAATCTTAATTTTGTACTTGGAGGTGAAAAGAAAATATCATGGCATGCTGGATTCATTGTCCCTGACAGTGCTAAAAATATATTGATCTTTCTAAGAATAAATTCTCAAAACTTTTTTTTGTGTGAGGATTGACAGGAAATCATTTCAACTTCTGAGTCCAGCAAAGAAGTCTAAGACATTTCTTTGGTCAAATTGGATGTGTGTAATTCTTGTTTTTTTTCCCAGTGTTTAACAGTATTTGTATAATAGATTTGTTGGGCTTTTTTATTTCATAGTTGACTACCCTTGCATTTTCAATAGTCATTTGCTAGTAGGCTAGCAACTTATCTTTTATGATGGGTCCTAAAATCAATATTTTGTCTTCAGATTGTAACATTCTCATCATCTCATATCATTTCATCATCATGTCATTTTTGGACCTTTTGAGCATGCCGCATGTCCCATGGTAATATGGCTGATATCTCCTCCTGCATTATGGAAACATATTCTAGCATGCTTCTAAAAGGAGTGGTCCCCTGCTGCCACACTTCTTTGGCTATGTTTAGAATACATTGAAGGTCTTTCAAAGACTTCATAATGACTAAGCCTTGTGTTACCTCTCTAATGGCGAGCATTAAGAATGAAAAAGGGTGTCCTGGTTCTTTCTGTTTTTGTATCTGTCAAATCATAACATAATTTTAATGAGCTAACATAAATCCCTCATGCCATTCAGCATTAAGCTATTGTTTGATCAGTCAAGATCTTCTATGAAAACATATGAACCAGCTTAATGGCTATCAGTTGTGTTGTCTCTGCAGAAAGGGGTAGACTCTCCAGGTAAAATTTGATGTAGTCTGCTATTACAGGTAAGTATTGATATCTCTCAGCAGTCTCGACTAGAGCCCTAGTATATCCATTGGCATCCTCTCAAATAACTCCTCTATTATGAGCAAAATAATAAAGATTTTGGGCCCCCATCCCACTGGGTGTTGTTGCTCAGCAGTTATAGCAAGAAGAACAGAATCACATGTCATCTATGGAAAATGTGAAATGTTTTTAAGTGTGCGTGTAAACTGTAAATAGTGTATTTACAACTATCACAATAATTTGCAAGTTAACTGATTGTATTAGATAGGGCAATGGAACACTAATTGCCTATTAGTGTTGCATAAAAAGCTGTGACCTAAAAAGAGGAAATCAGGAAGTTAGTTCTCCATTTGGGAGGATCATTATAGTAAAACAGCAGCTCTGCCTGAAAACTGTTGATCCCTGGAGTCAGAAGGTCCATTTGGTACGCATGTTTCATATGCCCTGAAGGAACATCAGATCAAGAGTTTGTGTAGAGCTGACATGAAGGCCTAACTGAGGCATGCAGCTGTGAGTTGTAACCTACATCCTGGATGCTAGAAGGGCTTTGTGTGCTTGAGCCAATCTGCAGTAAAATTGGTGGAGTCTACAACAAATGGATGAGCACCAAGCACTCAAAGACCACTATCTCACAGCCAAGGACTCAGATGTCATGTAGCTTACATGGGCTACAGCTCACTCTTGACCTCTACTACATGCTGCAGCAGCAGTGCAAAACAAGAGTGGAGCTGCTGAGCCTTGCTTAAACATAGTACACACAGCAGAGCAAGATTAGTGCAATAAGAACATGAAGCAATTGGCAGGGACTGTAGTTATGGTTTCTAAGAGTGATCGGGAGAGGGATTTAGAGTTAGGGAGTGGTTAGGTTTAGGGATATGGATCACATGGGTAGTTTACGGTTGGGGAGCAATTCGGGACTTTAAGGAGTGGTAAACGAGTTTTAGGTGTAAAGATCAGGGGGGAAGTTTTGGGTTAGGGACTAGTAGTAGAGTTTTAGGTTTAGAGTGTGATCAAACACATGAAGTATACAGAGGGTAAAGTGGTGTTTTAGATTATGGACCAAATGGGGACTTTAGGTTTAGGGAGCAGGAGTATTTTGTTTAGGAAGTGATGAGAAACTTTAAGGTTAGGGAGTGGGACAGGATTGATAAGGAGGGTAGGGAACTGGATTGGAGTTTTAGGGTTAACGTTAGGGCTCTGATAGGGCTGTCAGTTTAATAGGATTGGGCATTAGGAGGGTTAGGTAAATAAGCAGGATCAGGTTAAAGAGAATTAAAGCATTTACCACTTAAAGCAAGTGGCAGCAAGCATGTCTTGAACCACTAGCATGTGAGTACTTGTAGCTGACAGTAATTGACAGAGGTATCCATAAAGACTGAAAACTTGATGTAAGGTACTTGTCAATAATGAAAATCCCTCTGTGCAAAGCGAAAGTGCACTACTTATTCAATATTTCTTTGCTGCCAAGTACATAAACTATTTGGACTATTTTTTTTCCTGTGGACATTGTGAAACCAGAAATATGTCTTCCTAACAAACATGTTTTCCTTATATGCCAGTGCATGATTTGAGAGGTGTACTATGTTAGCAGTGTGTGTGTTGGGGGGGAAGGGGGGCTGTATGCTGCCTGAATAGAACACATGCAAAAAAATGTTTCATTTTACAACTGTTCCTGGAAGTGACTGCCTTTACCTGTTGTGTGCTCACTTATCCAAAAAGAGTTTTGTTTTCCTTCTGTGTTTTTCTATAACTACAATTTTGTGAGATTTATTGAAATCCTTAAATAGAATTTAAGGCAGAGACTAATCATGTGTGACCTGCAACAACCCTTAATGGGACTGTCTAGTGTATTACTGCCCCCAGGACTGTACATCCCTTTAAGAAACTAAGCAAAGAAGATATTAACTGCTGTTTAGTAACTTTTGAAAGGTATGCCACACAAGAAAATTGTTGCTAGTCAAAATGTGACAAAATCCTTTCTTTTTAGCTAACAAAAGAAGCATTGACAGCTTATATGGCTGTGGAAGGGACTGGTTGCACTGAATATGAAACACTTGATAAAGATAAATTGTTAACTAGGGCTGGGGTAACTTGTGCAAACTATAAAATTTCACAACTGGACTTTCAATGCTGAAAAACTGGTAAGCCCTCAGACGTGTAACTTGAAATATAATATAAAGCCATGGTTAGAGCATAACAATAGTACAATGAGAATGTTAGAAATGTCGTCTTACAAACAACTGTAGCATGAAGGCAGGAATTCCGGAAGCTGGTTTCTCAAGTAGGAGGAATGTCTTAAATAAGAGCAGATGATTACTTGCGATTCCTGGAGTTGGAAAATCCATTTGGGAACTCTGCTGGATGTGTAGTGAAGGATGGTTAGGCGAAGAGTTGGTGTAGAGCTGGAATGTAGGTCTATCTCAGGTATGCAGTCTTGAACTGTAACCTTCAGCCAGGTTGCTGAAAGGGCTATGTTACACTCAACCTGTATGGAATGAAATTGTTGGAGTTACCCCCTAAAGACTGACAACTTGCAACTCAGGTGCTCTGTAAATAATCTAAGTACGTCTAAGATTAATTGTGCCAAATGGTCTGCTTTCAGTTCATCTTTAAAAAATAAACCTGTGCCTTTACATGTTTCTGCCTCCAATGTGGCTAAAAAGTTGACACTGCAAATACTTCTGTCATTAAATCCTTGCTAGCACTCTTTCTTTAGTCTTCCTGACTCCCCGGTGGCTATGTGCCCATTTCAGTACAATCTGTAAATGGCTGGAATAGCAGCAGATGTCTAATACTGTTCTCTCACATTGTATCTACTCTACTCTATGAATGAGTGCACTTGCTTTCTTGAAGTAGGAATACATGGGAGCTACAGATGAAGCATTTTCAATATCCTGAAGATTATTTCTGGATACCTTAAGAATGATGTCTTTCCATTGTGCTTTCTTGAAGTTGATTGGTTACTTTAAGATTTGTGTGTCCCTAATCCTGATGTCCACGAACTTGTCTGTAGATGGATGTGTTTCTTCCCTTAGAAAAGCAGCTACAGCAGTGCCAAAGACAAAGCAATCTTCTACCTTCTTCAAGGTCTAACTTGTTTAAGGGAATGCATTCATCACCAATTTTTTCACCCTGTATAAGGACTAGACTTTTCTTCTTGTTCATTTCAAACCAGAAGGTGTTCCCAGCAGCTAGTTCCTTGCTTCCCATGAGGTGTTTTGTGTCTTACTGTTATTTTGTAGGCCCTGTTGGGAACTACTTCCAGACAGCACTGTACTATACTATCTCAATTTGGCATTTTAACTCAGCTGGAGGGTACTAGTTTTTTTCAATAAACACATATAATTCACATTCTTTTTCTTAGCATTTTAAGCAATTAGGAAAAAAGTCTTCATTTACTAGGGTTAGCATACTTATTGAGGCAAATAGAGCCTGTAAACGCCTACCCTATACCCATGTATCACATTTCTGCATACAGTTATGATAACAAATAAGTAGATTTGGTCATTTCTGTGCATATGAACTGATTTTTTTCTTTGTCTATGAGTACACACATAATACTTCATCGGTTTAGCCAAAGACGAACAAGGTCTTTGTGAACCTTTGCTATGGCACAAAACTGGCATTGAATGGAAATGTAATTCATTGCTTTTTCACAGCCTCCTTAAAAAATCCATATTAACTTATGTTAAGGTCAATACATCTTAATTAAATTCCTATGTAGGGGTTAGCCTTGAGTTGTTGGTATTCATTAGCATTATGAAACATTCTGTGGCATTCATCTCTACTCATCATCACAACATTACCACCTTTGATGAGTAAGCAAATTACCGGCATATCCTTAAACTGGCAATGATTCTGCAAAGTCAGACATTTAGATGTATGTAATTGTTTATTCTTTTCCAAAAATTAACAATAAAAATGTGCTAATGCACTCTCATCCTCTCAAAAATACTAATTACTTCATTATATATTTTAGGACAAAAGAAATGTACATCTTTATATGATATCATTTTACCTTGCTGTATCCTTACCTAATACAGGAACTGTGTTAATTGAAAGTTTCTCAGAATCCTATTAGGAGTCACTCTTTATCCTCTAATGAATCTTCAAGCAAACTGACTGGAATATCATGAAATTACAAGTCCTGCAGTAAATTATTGGTGTCATTCACATCAAGTGCTTTTAACAACCTGGCTACTGGACTTCAAAAAAAAGACTTTACATGTAATTTTCCTGCAGAAATTAACGATATCAATTACAAGTCCTCCAGCAATGGAATGTTGGTTGGAATCAATTCAGCCCTTTTTAAAGTGCATTTAACATGCCATTGTCCAGTGTTATACCTGATAAATTAACTACCTTAGAATGTCCTGGAAATTCATTGTTGATATTACTGCTGGATTAATAATTGTACTTTCCCAGTTCTGTCTCAACCTCTGCTCCCCATCCAAGAAATGAAATGGGTATTATTCAAATTAACACTGAATTCAAATTTGGAGCTTGTTGAAAGCATTCAATCTGTACGTTTAATGAGATTTTCACAAGAATTACTCCTTGCAGCCCTTTTGTCTGTCTATGAAATAAAAGAGCCATCAATAACATCTCTTTTTCTCATTGATATCCATTCATGATAGTATTGCCATTTCCAAGGGGGAAGAAAAAAAACAGTCCTATGTTCTAATCAGACTGGTCACTGGTCTCTTTTATTTGATAATGCCTTCCTTTCATTCTAGACATCATTAGTCATTTTATTCATCTTTTCAACATGTTGCTTTATGTTACACTTTTAATTTTTATGAACGCTGTTGTTGTCAGACTCAATGAACATGTCAGTCCCTTCTTTTTTATACTTAAGAAAGGCTTCTTTTACCATCCCATCATATATGGATCTGTGGCACTTGAGCAGTTAACTGTCGCTTATTTTCTTGTAAGCCTCTATCAGTTGCTAGCATTGTTAAAGGAAAAGCTTATTAATGTGCCCTTTCTTCTTCGGCACTTTATTCATTTTATCACATTCTTCATTTACAAAAGGCTCTTTGCTGTCACACAAAACTGTATATGCATTTAATCAATGAAAGTGTGCCATCCCAAACTGGAATTCAGAGTTTTTGGAAGCAGATTATCAATTCTAAAATTAATTCCCAATTCCCAATCTGCTAACACAGCAGCACCTGTAACGCTGAACAAATAAAAAAAGGTAATTCCCCAAACTAGTATCTGCTGTATAAAATGATATTTCAGAGAATATTAGGAACCTTGAGATTTTAATATCCTACAAAAATCTGTCAGAAACCATTTGTTTAAACAGAATATGTGCAAATGCTTTAGGCTAATGGCATTATTTTACCTCTGGCATGCTTTAAACTTTGCATTGTACCAACGTACTTTGTCTTTTGGTGCTGATTTTATAACAGAATGGGAGGGGTGACTTTTATTGAGTTCTTTCAAAATACTGTCCACCACTCTACTGTTACTTCCATGGTTACTGTTTGTATCATACATTGCTTTAGCAACCAACTTGCCCAACACCTAGGTGCATTGCTTACATTTCTTTTGCATTTAAGTTGTGTATATCTACTTAGTAATAGCTGTACTAAAGTATTTTCTGCTGCTCTTTGGTGAAGCATGAGTGAACTTAATGTTTTGTAGACTTTTGCAGCTTATGTTTCACTTTAATTTGTAATACTGGTGTAACTATCTGCAGTTGTTTTTATTGCACCTTACTCAATATTTTTGTATGTAATAACTAAGTACCCTAGAGTGTAGCTGAAAAGGGTCTTCAGACCAGTTCACTTACCAAGTTAACAAAGCATAAACAAATAAATACATAAATAAATAAAACCAACTCATTTCTTCTTATCTCTCTTTTAAGAGAAGGAGTGCCCAATACATAAAGTACCACATTTTCCCATATGCTATTTGTGAGCATGTGCAGCAAGAAGAAAACATAATTATTTGGATGACGCAGTGGTGCAGCGATTGCACTGTCACCTAACAGCAAGAGGTTCTCTGGTTTGATTCTTGGCTGGGGTGCCTTCTGTGCAGAGTCTGCATGTCCTCCCTGCATTCGTGTGGGTTTCCTCCCGGTGCTCTGGTTCCCTCCCATGTTACAAAGACATGTGTCTGGAGTATTTCTCCATGGTCCTGGACTGAAAATTGGCTTAGTTCCAAGTTGGACTTTCCTGATAAACAAATGTTATATAAATAATGTCAAGAAAATGCTCCTGCATCCTAAATTTAAACATTCTTTAAGTTTGTCCAATGTATATAAAATATGGGCAAGAACAATATATACTTTATTTTATGTGAGATGTATTGAGGCTGCAAAATGTAATCAGAGATTTGTCCATTGCTGTTCCATGAAATTAGGTATGATTACTAGTGTGAAAAGAAAAGAAATTAAATGAAAAGAAAGGAAAAAAAATCAGTGTTTGTCCAAATTACACAGAGTACTACAGCGCATTGAAAGAAGAGTGGAGGACCATCTTAATGATTTACAAAAAGAGTTAATGTAGTTTAACAAGTCTGTGGTACAGCTACTTTGATAAAATAGTAAATAGGATAACCTAGTTATTTTATAGCATAATGGAAAGGCTGTCTATAGAGTAACAGAGAGTCTGCACAATTAATTATTCAACTTAGTTCTGTTTCCCTTTCTTAAAGCATGCAGAGCTAATCTTAACATGATACAGTGGTGATCATTATGGCACATGGTAACAAAGTCACTATTTGCCAAGTACATTGGATATTTAGCTGTTATGAAACAATGTAAGAAGTAACAGACACGTTTATATTTCTCAATGAAATAATGTACACATTATGTAGAAAAATTATTTACCAGGAAAACAGTGCTAGTATGTTAGGCTGGCTTTACTTACAACTGAACTAGGTTAAATATAAAATAGTATGTCAGCAAAGGGTGATCATTCTAGGCCCACAAAAGACATCACTCATAAGTAGGACAAATATTAAATCTTGCATATTCATCTAAGTACTGTTACAAAAAGGACTTTCCAGTTAAAAGTAGGTGATCAGTTTTCATATGTTGAGAACACTTTGAGCAAACATGAATATAAGTCATTTTTTACTGTCTCCATTTTCAAGCTGTGGGTCACCGGGTGCTAATGCTCTTCTTGTTTCTGCATGAATATCATTGATATAGAACTGTTGTTTAGCATACATGATACTGTGAGCGTCCCAGCACAGGCCCAGACAGACCACATAACCACGAGACTAAGAATGTTATTAGTACATCTAATCAATCAGTCCTACAGTTTAGTTGTGTTGACCTGGTGACCGTTAAACTGTTATTTTCATTAATTAATAAAATAAGATTTTTATAAAGAGAATTGAGATTGTTGCAAGAGAACATCAAAGCCAAAGAACACATAATTTAAGTGTCAACCAAATGCAATAATCCGTATCAATTTACACAGGTGTAAAGAGATCACTGTTTGTCGAACTAATCCTAGGTGGAAACTTTACAACAGAACATGTTCTCTGAATGATCTAAAATTCCTGATATTTACCTATGTCATTGTTGCACAATTTGAAAACAAAATGAAAGCGCACATAATGTGTTGCTTTCATGAGTTTGTTGTGCTTAATACTGTCTCCAGGACACCACTGTAAATAAGGCAACTCACTAACATGGGGCTAACCTGACAAATATGGCTTTAGATTAAACAGACATTATGTTGTAATTCTCCTTCTTAAAAAGCTTTTCGTATTAGGATAGCCTTTTCCACTTTTCCAAAATTCACTTTGTTTTTTTTTGCCACAAAAATACGTAGCATGTAGATGCAGTATTAAAACTGAAACAACCTGCTGGTATATTGCATTGACTTGCGTTCAGTCACATTGCAAATAACAATATTTTAAGAGTATTAGTGAAACTAAAATCTAGTTCTAGCATTTCAAATTTATACTTCCGTCAGGAGTAGAACTGCATTTAAGTGATTAAGTAATGAGTGGGTTCAGAAATATAACACAGATACAATTAAGTCTAATGAAATTACTAACATGAGGCTCACAAGTCTGTTTTCCACCATTTAAAATGTCAACTTGATTTTTTAATTACTTCATTATTATTATTATTATTATTATTAATAATAAAGATTATTATTATTACTTAGGCTTTTTCAGGAAGTAGATATAAACAGAATGGGATGGAGAGAGAGAGAGAGGTACAACTTCAAGAGGGAGAGGTGATGAGGGGCATATGCATCTCATACAAATCAGTGTCCATAATGAATTTTTAATGATGGACAAATGAGCATGCACAGACGTTTTAGATTTAAGCACATTATATGAAAAACCGAGTTTATTTCTGCCAGTCTTATCAGTTAAAGGCTTACAAAATGCACAAGCATGCACACACACACACACACACACACACACACACACACACACACACACACACACACACACACACACACACACACACACACACACACACACACACGCAAGACTACAGACGTCAGATCACAATATGTAAGCATAAAGCAACTACAAAGCAAAAAATAAAGTAATACATGTATATAGAGACAAAGGTGATTATCCTATAATACAGATAAAAATTTAAACACTTTTAGGCAAAGTATTATGATTAGAAGTCCAAGTACTTAACAAACAATATGATAGTTGGCCAGGAATTTTCCCATTTCAAAGAGCTATGGAAGATATCAAGGGAAAGTCAACAGGATACATTGTTGGAAACCCATGATCTAAGTAAAGAATAAAGTACAGGAACAGAACATACAAAAGGATCTAAGATGTGACCCTGGGTAGAACTTCATTTAAGCCTAACACTGAGTCTTACCAAAAACCTCTAGCAGTTAAAGTAATAAAAGAGGTTAGTGTGACAAGTGATAGGGAAGGATTCATATTTAAAATACATCAAGGGAAGTAGATGTAAAAACTGAGGAAGAGACGAGTGAATCTCACAGTAAAGAAAAGGGGAAAGGGGAGCTTGAACAGCATCTTAAGCTACTCCCTGTTGTATTAAAACAGACAGCAATCAGAATCAAAAACAGAATTCAAAGGGAAAAGATAATTGGAATGCTAAGAAGCCAGAGAAGGAAAGTGCATTCCTGATGGAAGACAATTATTGCCATGCATTGCCTTTTTTAGAGGAAGCACGGAATGAAAGGGCACAATCTGTAGCTGTGTTTATAGAAGAAAAGGCCAATGCCTCTACATCATGTCAGATTATTAATGAAAATAACACTGATGTGGCTGACCACCAGACAGGCAATGTCAGTTTGATGCACCTCTGTGGGAAGACAGTACACAGAGTATAGCTAGGCAGAATATGGATAGACCGAGTAGATAGGCAATCAAAGGAGCAGACTTTATTTCTGTGCTGGTAGTAAACTTGTTTATACACACACTTTGAGCTAAGAAATGACCTGCTGTTCAGTGTAAACAAAATAAAGAATAGAGACCAAGCCATTCCAATATCTTATAGCGAGCTTGCTCAATTAAAAGTAAGAGCTCTCTAGTAAAAAAAGAAAAGGCAGACAAAGCAAACTCTACAGTTTTACTTAGACTTCTTTTGAACTCATTTTTATGCAGAATTAGCAACATATCAAATAACAGCACCTGGTCCTTACCCACTGTGGAAATTCCACTTGAATGAATAACAATAGAAATTGTGAGTTCACTTGTAAAACTGATCTAATGAAATAAGTATATCCAGGTTATTATTGATTACATAACAAAACATAGTGAGACCAGGCCCCCACGATAAACCACTGCAAAGTCTATAGCAAAATTACTAGTACTATTTTATTTATTTATTTTTACTGTAGGAATTCCCTGATAAATTCTTATTAACCAAGACATCTCATTTATTTCCAGATTAATGTATGAAATTCCCCATTTTATTTAAGGACGAAACTCACAACCACAATCGTACATATTCCCAGGGCAAGTTAATACTTGCCCAAAATAGCAGTAAATCACAGCACATGAGCTGAAACCCACCTGGGTGGGGGCTGCGCCCCACAACCCCCTAACTATATATACCAACTGTAGGGTTATGCTACAGTTGAGAAAGGGCATAATTACCCCTATGGACAAGTGTTTACTTGCCCCGGGGATACTTACGAGATTCGTGATTTTGAGTTTCGTCCTTCTTGTTTCAATCTTCCAGTCTTCGGTATTGTGGCTTTTCAGGATAAACAAGTAGACCCATATAATATATAAGGGTCTACTTCAAATGAGGGAACACATATAACTGAGACCAAGTTACCAAAGCTTCAAAACAATGACATGTTTAAATAACGAAACTCAAAAACTCAAAGACAGTTACTGACCTGCAGTCAGTTGCAACAGTAGCTAACTAGATGTACGTACTTTTTTGCATTGTTTCTTTAAGGTAGTGTGGACTTATGGGAAGGGTTAGTAGTAGGATGGTGGTGTAGCAGTGCTTGGTGATTTTTTTTATTGTGTTTGCTTCCTGAAGGTGAGGGTTATCTGGTAAGTTATTTTTGAGTTTTTCAGTTTCGTTATTTTAACGTTTCATTATTTTGGAGTTTTGGTAACTTTGTCTAAGTTATATGGGTTTCGTTCAAATGTGCTTTTGCTCATTTGAAGTAGACCCATGTGTATGTGTATATATATATATATATATATATACATATATATATATATATATATATATATATATATATATATATATATTGAGTTGTGAACAAGCTATGCTTACATTTTCCTGTTAAAATATATCCCTAAAGACTTGAGAGGGTGACATTGGGAGACAACATTTGAGTTTAAGGAATTATATTGGCAAATCACTTTAAAATCTAATAAGTTTCCTGGGCTTAATGAAAACATTTCATTAGCCCCTGTGTTAAAATTGAGGAATGCCAAATTGTGACTATGGGTTTTAATACATGTGGATATATTTTATATAAATTAAAATTAGGGAATGGTCGCTTTTATAATGTATATGTTTAATTTAAAGAATGATGTATTGTTTAATAGGTTAATTGGTTTTAGGTCCCCATTGGTGTTTTATGAAATATATGTGGAGTTAAATTGCTGCTGTTTTTTCAGTATATATATATATATATATATATATATATATATATATATATGATGAAGTCTGTGATTTATATGATGAAAACGCAGTGATTAAAGTTAAAGTTTGTATGTACTGTTATTGCTTTATTAAAGTCTTTGGACACAACGATCTGGTGGCCGATTCCTTCCTGGAGTGCTTTTTGGTATTTTTGGTTGTTGGTTCTGTTTTGAACACTTGTCCATGTATATACTATTAGTTTGGTGTTTATTTCGGACATGGAAGGTGAAACCACCATATCGGGAACTGGAAAGGAACAAAGGGAAGAAATGGGTGAGATGCACAAGATGACTGGCCAGCTAACACAGCTGGTTGACTTAGTCACCCTCATTTGACAGTCCTTGGCTGATCTTGCTTCCTCTATGAAGCTGAACATTAATCGGGAAGTGACATCACGAGGTAATGGAGGTGAACGGCTTGCAATTGACTCTAGGGGCAGTGGTTTTGGTGAATCTAATCACAATGGAGAGGAGTTTGATTATTTCAGAACTCCTAGTGCAGTAGCAGTTGTGAGAAGTGACAATGGTAACTTGAATGTTTTATTGTGGGGAGCCGGGGCAACACAGTCCAGCAGGACAAGGTGACTGTAGTAAAGTTAACAAAAATTATGTTAATAATGATTTGAGCATTTGGCTTCTTAAGAAGCATCCTTTTAGTTTGTTAGAACAAGTTACAAATAACAAGAGTTCTGATACTTATGATAACATTAATAAGTTGTATGACTGTATGTGCAAATACACGACATTGAATATTGAAAATATGTATTTTAAAGAATTTTTAAATTTTTAAATTTGTGCCGAAAGGCTTAAGAGTACATAAGTTTCTGAACAAAGTAATTGAAGGATCTGAATTTCATAAAGAGTTGTTGGGAATCTTTGATAGGTGTGGAATGGATTTAATGAGAGCTTTAATCAAGTGTAATGACGATGAAATGGGGATCTTGCTTACTATGATTGACTCTATTAATGAGGCTATCACATGGAATCTCTTGTTTACTGTCAATACTGAAAATGAAAAATCTTTTAATATAAGGAGAAGGATTGATGAAAAATGTTTGGCCATATAAATAGAAATAAAAAGAAAATAGAAAGGGATATGGGTGAATATAGGGATAATGTGAGCTACTCTAGGCCTAAAAACGCTAAGAATATTAGTAACATGAGACACAAACAAAATGATATGTGAACAAATGAGGATCAATAGTTTAATGTTGCATTGCCCTACATGAGAGATGAATATCATGTTGATAGGGATAACCTTTTAGAATATCCCCACTTTGCAGGTTGGAGAGAATAAGAGAAAGGAACATCCCCCCAGTACAATCAGGGTTATGGATACAGGGGGAGGGGGAGAGTGTCCACCCAGGGGACAAGATAATAGACAAAAGACATATTTTGAGAGACAATTACAAATACACTTTCAACAAATTTAATATTTTTAATTATAGTGGTATTGACCTGAAAGAAGGACATTTCAATTTGCTTTCGAAAAGATTGAAATTCTTTCCACAAATGAAATGTAACATTAGTGAAAGTATTATTGATCTCAAATTGCTTGTATGCAAGATAAATCTGGAAGTTTTAGGAACTTTTAATACAGTGGGTTATTGTAGTAGTGAACCTAGGAAAAGAGTATTTTAATCCCCCCCTTTATTCTCAATTGAAAAATTTTGAAATGATGGTTGAAAGTGAATTAAGGAAAGAAATTAGTAAGAACAAATGTTGGTCTAACCTTACACTCGAGGAAAGAACAATTTTAGATAAGTTAAAATATCATAGGAATACTAGAGTGATGAAACCTGATAAGGGAGGGGGTAGTGGTTATGGATAAGATTATTTATGAAGGTAAAATGCTTGATATTTTGAGTGATATGGATAGATATACTAGAGTTTCCAAAAATGAAATAAATATTGTCTACAAGAAAATTGATTTATGTCTAAATGGTATGCTTTTAGAAGGCCTTATTAATTTAAATACATACAACTATTTGAGAAATGAGAAACCTAGGATTCCTTCTGTATTCGGAATTCAGAAAATACATAAAAGTGTGATTGAACCACCATTAAGGCTACATACTTTATACATTTTAAACCATACACATGGATATTTATAACTGCAATGAATAACTCTTTGCAGAAAACAATATTTACCTAAACTATGTGGGGGGCTTCGCCCCCCATACCCCCCAGTGTGGGGGGGGCTGTGCCCCCACATCCCCTAACTATATATATATATATACTAACTCCAGGATCGCACTACAGTTGGGAAAAGGGCATATACCTTTTACTTTAATGTGTCAGTGTTATGAGTTTCAGTGAAATGAGTTTTCAGTCTTTTGAACTTTCAATGTTTTGGTCTCAGTCATATGAAGTAGACCCCTGCTCTCAGTATTTAAACATGTATTGGAATTTACTCTTTCTACACTGTATTGTATTCACTTACTTATTTTACTAGAAAGTTTTCTCTACTTGATAATAGTTTCTTATGTTTACATTTATATATACATCACCATTGTGTCCATGAATCATAAAACTCTAACAACGTATGTCAAATCCGTGAATCACGAGAAACTACTTTCCATTACTTTGTAACTATTATCCATTCATTTCAGTTTTAAATGTATCATCTTCTTCCTTTCTGTATGCTAACATCAGACTTTCCTACTTTAAATAGTATTGCTATATGATCTGTTATATGAGCATTAACCACTCTACTGTATCTTAAAGACATAGAATCAGAATAGGCAAATTAATGAATTTTGGTTTCTATATATCCCCTTGTATATGTAGACCAAATACGTGGGCCCCAAACAAGTTTCATACCATAATACTTAGTTAAATTTCTTAACATGAACAGAGATTTTCCCTTTGATTTTCATAAATGACAATTCAAACACCTATCATAATTATTTTCATGTTTACTAATAATAGTGGGTGTAAAATCACAAATATTTTCCTCTATTTTTCAAACCAATTAGAGCATATATTGCATTGTTATTAAATAGATGACTCTTGTTTTAGTTTTGATGTCACAAATGGAATCCCAATTGACAATTCTAAAATTTGAATATTATAGATTCCAAACCTGAGCATAAGTCTATGCCAAAACTCCATATAACATTTGTGGCCCATAATGCTTTTTTGAATAGCTTTTATATGCCCAATGTCTAATAAACATGCAACATCCATTCTATCTTGTTATAAATATTTAGTATTGCAAGTATTCTATATTAATTTATAATAATATTGACATTCAAACTAAGTATGTAAAGATTATCCTTTCCCTTTTTTACACACTTTTCTTTGTGCCTTGCTTCAGTTTTCTTTTCAGCAGTCTCTTTCCTCTAATAGTATGTTTGGCTTCAAGTCCATCACTTCCATCTGCTTTCAAGCCTTTACTCATTCCTTTTTCCCTTCACTGTCTTGCTCATTCATACAATTATCAGTAATTGTGTCTATTTTCTGACCTATAATCAGCCTCACTTCCTTATCCTTTACATTTTAATAGCTGGATAATCAAACCAGAAATGCTCAGTACTTTTACATTTTCTCCAAAATCTGTCACCCTTGCTTTTCTATGTCTTATCTCTCCACAATGTACTTATTTCTGTTTGCCACAATTCTGTATTAAATGTTTACTGTCTTCACAAAAAACAGTTTTTGCTTTTTTTATAACCATCAATTTTAATAACGCTTGGAATATTAATTAATTTTCCTAATGCAAATTTAAGTACAACCCATACTTCTCTGCTCCATTCCAAATCTAACATACACTTTTTCATATACAATCATATAGTTTGACAAACATTAGAACAATATATTTGAAGCATGCTATTTTCAGCCTCAGCAATCTAACATTGTACAAGCAACTTACTTTTAAAGTTCAAGTTTATAGCATGAAAGTGATATTGTGCATGTGACATATATAATTGTTTTAAATCACAAAAGTACAGAAAATGTTCTGCAGCTACTACAGTTTCAAATGTCACATCCAAAAAGTTTTCTTTTTCTACTTGAATAAAGGCACATATGTCTATTGCAGAAAAGCCTAATGGGACAATAATGTTATCCCATATATTACAATTATCAAAGGTGGATTACGTTTTAAAAGAAATCCATAGCAATGGCAAAGCCTGAGTTAGTCTAGACAAAGTTAGTACCTGTGGTATTATATTTTACTGCTGCTGCTACACAAGCCTGCACAATTCCATTCCTAGTCTGCTGTGTCTTTACAGCTGCAGTTGCATCTTCTGACTGGCAAACCATTCCATCCAATAGTGCATATCCTTTATTTACTTTTGGTACTTAGGTAATGCCATCAACAGTAGCTCATTCATAAGAATCAATTGTATCCAATATCTGGCTCCATGGTGCTTCTGCTCCCTCACTAGGATCTACTTTAAAAAAATAATTTGCCTCAGTTTCTCTATCGATAAGCTACTTCAATTGACATAGTCACATTCACATCTTCTAGTTCAAGTGCCAGTGATGCAGCCCCGCTTTCTCCTCATGCTCCATTCCACAAATACCCTGCAGCTCATTGTGACACTTCCCATAGTGAAAAAGAGTAGGGTTTTTTATTGATAGATACATTACATATTATTTACATATTTACATATCTACATTATTTACATCTATTTACAAATCTCCATACATTATAAACATCAATCTAAGCATCCCCCCCACTCTTTTATCTACAACCAAAACATTATTTTTTCCAGAATCTATGTCAAAGTCCATTTTCCATTGTATTTAATTTCATTTAGTCTATCGTTCCATATAGTCCATGAAGCATACAATATTACTCTGTCCATTTTCTTCACTTCTTCCTGTTTACGTGTACCATAATAACCAAATTCTATTATGTCCATATTTATTTGCTCAAATTTTAACAAACTTTTCACCCTATTACCTTTACATATTTTTTTCCACAAAGTATTAACCCTTTTACATTTCAAAAATACATGCTCAGTAATCTCAAACTCTCTATATTTATTACATATTCTATCTTGATTTTTTTGTATGCCATATTTGCTTAACCGTCAGTTTTCTAATAGACAATCTCCATAAAAAAAATACATTCTTTAATCTATTTATAGTTATTATACCTCATCATTATGACATTTTTCTTATCTATTTCTAAATTTTTCCATGGATCAATACAATAAAATGCTTTCGTAATACTTAAGTACCATTCCTTTCTATTTTTCTCACATATATTATTGTCTATTTTTCATAACACAATTTTGTTTTGGTACTCTTTAATTTTTTCATTCACAATGCTTTTACTTCATTTTTAACTTCCATTCCTCACCTCAGTTCTTTGTATTTATAATATATTATCATCTCTATCAATTTTTTTTTATTTTCCTTCATAATTCCTTTTAATACCTTATATAAAATTAAAGATGCTGCATGCACTATTGGGCTTATTAAACCCAAACCTCCTTGCTCTTCTTTCATATACAGAATCCCTCTTTTGACTTGCTTCAGTTAGCGCCCCATATAAAAGAGAATATAATCATCATTAATTCCTTTTCATATTTAATAGGAATCATATAAATGTTAGCAACATAAGCAATTCCTATTACCATGGTGTTCAACAAGTGTGCTTTTTTTTCTATATGAAAAATCTATATGATTTCCAACAATTAGTCATATCCTTTACTTCTTTGAGCACATTATCCCATTGTTGTTGTCTGTATTCATTCCTTACAAATGCTATTCCTACTATAGCTATATATTTTCATTGAACTCAACACCTCCTATTATAACTTCAAAACCAAATCATTTATTTTTCTCCTTAATTATACTTAAACTGTTTTTAAATGTATACTTCATTTTTCATTTACTTTTTCCATCCATACTTTCTATTTAACAATTAATACAATATCATCTGCATAATTATACATTACTGGCAATTGTACCTCCTTAATTTTGTATCCACCACTACTTGACATTTTATTAATTTCCTTCACTATTACATTCATAACTAATGAGAAAATTACACTACTAGCTGCGCATCCCTGCTTTATTCTACATTCTATTTTTATTTTTACCCAGTTTTACATTTAGTTTCGCATAGTTCCTTTCACAAACAGATTTTATTACTTGTAATATTTTTGCTTACATTATATGCCTACAAAATTCCCCATAATGATTTATATTATATTGAATATTAGCATAAACTTTACTTATATTCTCTATCATAACCTTCATGTCTACATTTTTATGACATCATCCATTATTTCTCTTATTACCCATAATAACTCTTGACATCCTTTTCCTTTCCTTCCAAATACATTTTGGTCATATATTCTATCCATTTTTTCTGTAACTTTTTTGTTATTATTCTCATAAAAATGTTATAAGCTGTATTATTCAATATTATATGTCTCCAATTTTTTATCTCCTCTTTATTTCCTTTTTGAAAAATAAATATTATAACTCCTGTACATATCTCTTTCTCTTTAATTCCAGTTTCTAACCATTCATTCATAACTTCTATAAAAATTATTTTTGCCATGCTTTCATTTCTTTATACATACCATATTCAATTCTGTCCAGTCCTGTTGCAGAATTCACTGACTTGAACACTTATTTTAAAAAAATTTTTTCAAAACTTGCATTTTATCTGTCTTTGGCCTAGCAGCACTTGTGTGGGGGGTCATTTTACTACTGTTATAACTTGTTGATACTTGTTAACCTCTGCTGTTCTGTTGATCAGTGGCAGTGAAAATGGTGCCCGCACCCCCTGGTTACTGAGTTGACTGCTAAGCAAGTTTTATTTATTTGGGGCCATTCAATTCCAAACTCTTCATCTTCCTCTCTCTTAAAACCTGGTTGCCTCATGGTTTTTGGCATCTTTTCATGAGCCTGCCCCTGCCCCCCTGTGGGGTGGTTACTGACTTGAAACTGTTATTGGCCATTTATTGTTGTCAATAAAAACTCTTCATCTTCCTCTCTTAAAAAAAACCTGTTGCCCCTCATGGTTTGGCATCTTTTCAGGCTTGATACTTGTTACCTCTGCTATCTCAAAAAAACAAAAAAAAAAAAATCTTGCTTTTTTCCCACTTTTCTGAGATTTTGGTTACTGACTTGACTGTAGTTTTATTGGCCATTTTGGGTCAAAAACTCCTTCATCTTCTTTCTCCTCTTAAAACCCTCTTTTTGCAGTTTTTATGATTTTGAGCATATCGCAACAACGGGCAGTGCCACCTAATTGGGTTTAAAACTATTAAACCATAAACTTACTACTCTATACTCTCTACGATTACCCTGTCCTTTACTGGTCTGTCTTAAATTCAGTTTCTATTACTACAACTGTCTCATGGACAACCCTCCTCTCCTCTGGACAAAAACAGGTTCAAATATAATGCAAACATTTATAGCCAAACTGGAGGCTGAGCTCTCTCATCTCCCAAAAAAGAAGTAACCAGTCAGAGGAGAAGGTAACCACACACAACACAATTCCAGTATCCCAGGATCACATCACATCTGCGAACCAAACAATAACACACAACAAACACAAAAGGCTCTAAATAAAAATAAAAACCTAAGCAACAGAGAGAGCCAAGCAAAGCAAGCAAGCAAGCAGCTACCTCAAAACAAAACACACACAACAACACCCACAAAGTCAGTAGTGTGCCAAGCAGCAGCAGCCCTTAAGAATAACAATATACCATGTGATATAGGTAGGTGACTCTAGATTGTCAGACACACACTGGCGTCCCACCACCAGGCTGAAGAAAGAAGGTCGGCGGTGGAGCTGCCAGTAGGTGCTAGGATCCGACACATAACACAAGCACACAGGTCACTCCAAAGCAAATACAAAATATGACTCGTCATTGTACATGCTGGTGTGAATGACCTGAGACGTCCTCCGAGCAGCACCACACTGGCCTAAGGAGTATAAAGGACAAAATGATCGACAATAACATAAAATTTGGCTAAAATTTTCATTCATGTCATTCAAAGGGGATGTCTGTCTGGGATGACATGATGACATGCGAACCCAAACCACGTTGCTTCACTAGGGATGGCTTGCACCTGTCACCACTGGGCTTTCAGATATATAGTGCCTTTTAGGCAAGGCTCAAAAAGTCAAACCCACCCCCATCTACAACTGCAGAATACTATATAAATGCATTCTCACGACATCTCCAGGAATGCATGGATCATACTATCCCAAACAAAACCAAGACCCATTTGCACAGGACACCACAGACAATCATAGGCTTTTTTTTTTATGTTATAGAAACTGGGATGCAACTCTCCCAGACTGTTCTGTTGATTGATTCTAAATGAAAAAAATACACTGAACCCACAGACATCGCCAATATCCTGGCAGACAGGTTCAGTGCAAACGCCCACAGAATGGTGTACAGCAACAGTGGTCCCACTCCAAAGGTGGGCCTCTCCCCGGACCCTGAAACAGATCCTGCCTTTTTGCTGGTGGACTTCTTTGAAACAGTCATCATCCAAGCCATAGATGAAGGAAGGTAGTCAACAGCCTATCTGGACCTTGCAAAGGCATTTGACACAATACCATAGATAAGCTATCAGCCAGCTTAAATATAATGTGTCACAACATGGTGGCTATAAATTGGCTGAAAAGCAGAACCCAGAGTGAGAGGTGCCTGGAGCATGTCAGACCTACGAACTGGTCACAGTGTGGCATCCCAGGATTCTCTCCTGGGACCACTCTTGTTCAGTATATACTTTTCGGTTCATCCCTCATCAGGCCCATCATAGAATACAATGCCCTTTTGGGATGTACCTACCAGAAAAGACCCCAAAAGTATCTCAAGGATCAAGGGTCACTCACCAGCTCAATGCTATGCTTTAGTTAAAAACTCCAGCTCTACTCAGTTGCAAGGGACTTGAACCTCAGCACAGAAATAAATAGAACTTGCTGAAGGGACAGGTTCATAACCCAGAGTATCTTTTAGAATTTCATTTTTTCATGGTTATTTTTTTGTTCTGAATATTCATTATCTTCCTTATTTAATTTTTCACCTTTATACATTTGTTATACATTTTCTTCTCTCTTAACAAATAATTCCAATACATATTCTTTAATTATTTCATATATTCCTTCTTGCTATCTTATTTGCTTACCTTCCTTATTTTTAATTATCTTATTATTTTTCATTATTATATTATTCTACTCAAATATGGTGCTATCTCTTCTTTATTTCCTTGTAAAGAATATTTTGCTTATATAACATGTTAATTTTAATTTGATTCATTTTATATATTTCTCTTTCTTTTTAATAAAAATAATTTTTCTTCTCTAATAAGTCTCTAAATGTTCATTGACTTAATAATTTATATCACTCTTTTTCTATTCTTCTTTTCTGCCTTATACATTCTAAAAATACTTTTTTATATTTTTCTTTAAAATTAAGCCACCAAACAGTCCAATTATCATAAAACTCCCCCATAGTCATATGATTTTTCCATAATTCCACAAGTTCATTTTTTCTCTTTGAAATCTAATTCATTTTCAATAATTCTCTTTATTCCTTTTCCTATCTTATATAGTCTTCATTTTCCTGTACTTTAACCCATATTGCCACAAAAAATCCAGCATACATAATTCCTTTTTTTATAACTATTAAACTATCAGATATTAAAAAATAATCAATTTCTGTCCTAATTTCATTCCTTTTATAGGTCCAGTGGTTATTTCCCATACACTTAACTTTCCACTTCTCATAGTTTCTTTAGCCATTTTAACATCACAATTGCTTTTATTTTTCCTTAAATTGCAATTAAAATCACTTACCACTATAATGTCCATATTTACACAAACATATTCAAGAATATTTTTAAACATCATTTCTCTCTCTCTCTCTCTCTCTCTCTTTTTTTTGTTACATATGCATATAAAACTATAATTCTATACACATATTTTTCCATTTCATGTCTATTACCATAGTTTGTCCTAGTTCCAGTATGGTTACATCTAATATTTTAATGCTTTCTTGACATAATATACATATGCCCGAGCATGTTTCTTTCCCCATGTTCCAAACTACCACATCATTCCAAAGTTTTTCAGTTTGTGTTCTTTCTTCCTCTGTTTATAATCTGATATCTTCTAAAACAATAATATGTGCATCTACTACAGCACACCATTGTAATATACTTATTCTCCTTTTAAGATTTTTCATACTGTTCACATTTAAAGCTTATATTTTTAGCTTTTAAGAACAGTTAATATAATAAAATGTTTATCTCTTTCCTTTCTTATTTTCTCTAAGCATTATGCTTTTGAATTTTCTTTTCCTTTGTGTAACTCTTTTCCCTATGGAATTCTTTTTATTTCTTACTGTGCATCAATCAGCTTCTTCCTCCATTGTCTCCTCTGTTTCTTTTTCCTAGTTACTTTCTTTAACTTCATGTATAACCTCTTTATCAGTTACATCTTTTTGTACATTTTCTTGTATAACACATTCCACTCTTTATCCTGTATAACTTTATTTTCATTTTCTTGCACATTCATTTCACATTCTAACCATAAATGATTAGTATTGCCACATTGTTTGCACTTTAAAACACATTTATTTGCATTATGCCATGTTGTACCACACAAATAACATCTTTTTTTATCACATTCATTAATTAAATGATATTTTTTTCAACAAAAATAACAAGTTTTTGGTTGACCCCTGTATTTCACAAAACCCCCATTTCTATGAACATCAATAATACTGGCTACGTGTATAACATTATCATTTTTCATTTTCAGTATTACTCCACATTCCCATCCCCCAGTCCATAGTCCTCTTTCATTTTATATTTTAATAGTGTCCATTACTTCTTTACATATAGTTAACACATGTTCTTTTAGTTCTTTTGCTTCAACTTCAGTTCTAAACCAGATCATTATTCTTTTTTTTTTTGTCTGTAAAAAGCTTGCAGGACATATTCTGACCATGGAAAATATTTTTCTTTTGTTCATATGCACTCAGAAATGTTTCCATGGCCTGCCCAGTCTCAAATATCAAGTCACAAAAATTATCTTTATTATTTAAAATTAATGCTCTTACCTCTTTTGCATTGACACCCAGATGTGCTATGACAGAATTCCAAACCTTATACCTGTCCAAACTTTCTTCTTTTTTACAGCTCACAGATACTGTATACTTCTTTTTTGTTTCTTTTAATTCTTCTTTCTTCTGTGCTCCTTCTCCCACAGTTTGTGTATAAGTTTTTGTCTCTTAAACTTTTTCTGGCACAGTCTCTTCTTCTCCTTTTTCTTCTTCTATTTTCTCCATGACGTCACTCCATGAAATTGCTGCTCCACTTTCTGGTTCACTTTGGTATACCATTTCTTCCAAATAATCATCTCGCAACTCTCCCGATTGGAGGGTTGTAATTATGCATTTATCAGAAGTAACTGTCTCTTCTTCAAACACTCTCCTCTGAAAGATTTCCCCTGAATCCATCTTTGTTAAAGCTACAATCGCCTTTTCTTCCAATATCACTGTTTTTTCTGCACCCACAGCATCAGAAAAAACTTTTGGTAGCGATTCTACCATTTCAACTACATTTTCATCAACTTTCATCAACCAATGTAATATACTTTGTGCTGCTAGACACAAAACAGAGGTGTGGCAGTCACAAGCATTTTATACCTTTCATAGCTGTTTCACCTTCTTGCTGCTAATCTGTGGTTTCCATTGTTTAAGCTCAAGCACAAAATCATTAACAATACTGAGAAGTGCTTAATAAAACTTTTAAGTATCTTTTTATGTCATAAAAAATAAATAAATTTGTCTTCTTTACAGATTCAGAGAGTAATTGTGGCACTCCAAGTACTACATATCAATTCATTAGTATGTGTCAGTACAACAGGCCTACATAAGAACTAAAGACTGAAGAGATGTAGACTGGATATTTCATAGAAACATTTATGTAGTAACAGTCAAGTTCCATATTTTGCTGTGTATTTAAAATTAATGAAAACACAGAATATCTTACTAAGAGACCTATTATTTCTACGTATCATGGATCTATGTTTTTACATAACATTCTTCAGAAGCATGTTGCAAATTTCAACCTTATATTTAAGGTCATCCTGGTATCTTAAGTAAATTAAATTCCCTACAACACGAAAGTAATTATTACTTTTTCAGAATGAACCGTATTAGTTTTAATACAGCATTACATTAAAAAGATCTGGAAGGCTTATTGTTCTTTTTAAGAGAATCTCCTCTGACTTGTTTTATTTGGGAGATCTGAGAATTATTTCTTGCACACAACTATGTTGTTCTTAATTCATGGCATTATTTACAGAAACGAGGTATAATGACAGGGGTCCACTTTACACCAGCTTATGCTAATGTGTTAATGGGCTAATATGAGATTCAATATATAAGTATATTAATAATCTGTTCATTGTATGTAAAAGGGAACCCACCTTCTTTTTTAATGATTTCTTGAATATCAATAAAAGGAATGAAAATTGAATATTATTGTATGTAAAAGGAACCCACCTTCTTTTCGAATATTTTAAAATTATACAGGAATTTTCAGTCAAGGCCAAATTATAGGCACCCATTTCTAAAGAAAAAGGTCATAATTTTATGCTCAGCAGTATATGCTTCCAAAAATATCGCACCATTTCCTATATTATTCAAGGAAATTGAGTCTAAGGATATTATTTCTGTCTTTGACCAAGGGGTTATCTAAGGATATTATTTCTGTCTTAAATTAATTCCAAAGAGAGAAATTAGGCAATAGCATATTGGCAATTATACAAATTGCAGCTGAATAATAAAAAGCCAATTCAACAGATTAAATACAACATACTATTTTGACATAAGACATGTAACAACTTAACAATTTAACCTGACATATTCCATTGACAATTTTTAGGTTTTTGTTTTAAATATTTATTTTTTTTTTGTTTTAAACCAATAATATTATTCAAAGGAATTTCAATGGAGTTGGATTAAACTGTTTTTCTGGTGTTTCCTATAAATAAAGTTTGAATATTTAGTGTGAAGAGAATGGAGATTTTAGGGGTGTGTGTTAGTGTGTGTGTGTGTGTGTGTGTGTGTGTGTGTGTGTGTGTGTGTGTGTGTGTGTGTGTGTGTGTGTGTGTGTGTGTGTGTGTGTGTGTGTGTGTGTGTGTGTGTGTGTGTGTGTGTGTGTGTGTGTGTGTGTGTGTGTGTGTGTGTGTGTGTGTGTGTGTGCACACTCACAGTGTGGGCAAGGTTGCACACACACCTGACACACTCCTGAGTGGGTGACTGTGTGGCCCCAACTGTAAACCTTGAAAACCTGCCTGCCCCTGAGGGAACTCACCTCTCATGTAAACTGGACTACAAAGACAACCACAGCACTAAATCCAATACCCAAGTAGTACATCCAAATACATTACCCTAGTAGAAAAAGGTAGCTAATTAATTAGTAGTAAAAATACACTGAAAAAAGGTACAGAAAAAGAAAAAAACGCTACTGGTAAAGACAAACAAAGAAAAAGGTCAAATAAGGACAAAGGCCTTTTGTGGCCACTCTTAAGCTATTGCATTTTTACCTGTGCTTGTTGTTAAAGTTTGAACCTTTGGTTTTTATTTTGATATTTCTATTACATAGTCAATTATATATCAATTATATATAACATAATGCATAATTACCCATACATATAATGGGGGACCCATGCATGGGATAATGATAATAGCATTTGCTGCTCCAAGCTGGGATGGTTAATGGTATGGAGAGCCCATCTAGGGTACCCATCCACATGAATATGATGCATCAATTATATGGATTTTTACATAAGATGCACATGAATTCAGAGTAGTGGTATCCTCTCTGGTAGATATACCATGTCTCCAAACCATTCTGTTGATGTTGCAGAAGATGTATTGAATTGATTTTCAATGCTAGATCTTAAGATTTTTGACTATATTTTTTGTGCTATTGTATACTTTTTACTTGCATCAGTACTGGGAGTCACACAGTCATGGGTCAGAGGATGGCAGTCACACTTCACCACTTACAGGGTTGTAGGTAACCAAATATAGTTACAGTTTGTGTTATTGCCTTGTGTCCTATCTTTTGGTAAGGCCCTCTGTGGTGTTGTCAGTTGTGTGTGTTGTGACAGATACATGTGTGTATGGGTAGATACATGCAATTATTGGTATAATGAGGCTGAATAACGAATAACGGGGGCAAAAATCCCTCTAGGCTTAGTCTATTTCCCTTTATTTATAATATGCACAATACAGGATTTTCTTCTGACAGTGGACATATGTGTGTGAATGTTTAGGTGGTAGTCCATTTAAGTTCCCCAATCCCAAAACAAATGGGTCAGCTCTAGGGGTCTTTGTGTCAATGTGTAATCTCCCCTGGGGTAGATGATGGATCAAAGGGGATGCAAATGCATTTATTAGGTATTTAGGTTCAGTCCATGATTTTGGCACCTGCTATTTGTTTATAACAACCTTTCTGCAAGATAGCTTAAATCATTTGGAGATTCAATGACTGCTCCTAGCTTGCAATAATCTGCAAACTTAGTCAGCCAGAGTCTTTTGGTATTGGCTTTAACTTCAGAGAAGTAGATGCCAAAGAGAAGAGATCCCAGAACTGAACCCTGGGAAACTCCACTTGTGACTTGACTCAGTTTGTGAAGGTAGCTTCCTATATTTTTATCTCTTGTGTCCTATCTGTGAGCCAGTTGGTAGGCCAGTAAGTGATGTAGGGGTTTATTCCCTATTTATTTAGCTTTTCTACTATGCCTGAGTAGGGGATTGTGTACAAAGCTTTGGCCAGGATGATGTATGAGATGAGTACCATTTTAACTTCATCCATTGTTTTGGTGACCTTTTCAAAAATGTCTACCAGACTGAATAAGCATGACATGTCTTGACAAATGAAACAGAGGCAGTGTTCATAGGCTAAGGTAAGATGTAGGTAAGGTGATAGTGTCATGTTGTGTGAGTTTTTTGTTGCGCATGTGTGTGTCCAAGTGTCTTATATAGTGATACTATTAGGGAAGGGGGGGTTCACAGGGTAATCTGAAGGATTAGGGTTTGGGGCAAGGGCAGTGTTTGGTTAGCAGAGTTCAGTAAGGTGGTGCAGAGGTTTAATAAACAAGCTCGGTCCCGAATTAATTGTAGCTTTTAAGAGTGTTGTGGAGTGCCTACCATATTTAGTAGGCTAGGTGTAGTTTCAGAAGATTGTTTCAGATGCATTAGACTGACTAAAGTAGTAAAGGTTCCTTTTCTTCTTTTGTAGGACAATTTGCATGACATGGTATTATTTTCATTTGCTGAACACGTAAATGTAATGAAAAAATATTCAACTCTGATTATTTAGTGCTACTCTGAGTTGCTGTTTACTTCACTACTGGAAGTATAAGTCTCAGACCAGGCGTTCTGATGTGTACAAAGTTATGACAGTAGGACAGTTGAAAATATTTTAAAACCTGACCATAGGCAAGCTACACCTAAACACAAAAGCATTACATTTTCATACAGCTGCACTGCAATTTTTATAGGACAAAAAACAGTTTGATTAGAATAACTCTGTTGAACAATTGCAAAACAGTTAACAGGATACCATTTTTAGAATGAATGAACTGGAACTCATTTAGTTATCAGACATGACTAATACTAATCAACACCGCAGTTTGTAATTATCTCTGTCTACCTTTTGAAATGCAGCTAGATTCTAAAATTCCTCAAGGTAGGCTAACGAATGTAATATGAATCTTTCTGCTTTGAAAGACAGCCAGAAAGTATTATTATTTTTTATTTGTTTCCTGATCCCTTTTGGGGAGTGTGCAGTTACAGCCTTATCACAGGCATACTAGTGTATAACTACATTTTAGACTCATATTGGAAAGAACAAGATGACGTATACACACAAAAATGGTACTGTATTGTTTTATCCAAGTCGTTTTACTTACTATTGTCCACTGTCCTAATTAAGAGAATAATAACAATAAGAATTTATTTTCCGACATGTTTACTTTTTAAGTATCCAGTAGTAGATATATTCACTATATGTCTTTTCCTTGTTTTTTTTTTTTTTTTGGGGGGGGTTGTAGGTTATATGAAGCAAAGTCTTGCTAGTTGCTGATAATGTTTTATGCCTAGGGTTTGATCTTTTTAATTAGGAACCTCTGAGGTATCTCAAGTTGAGCAATATGTTTAGACAAATAAATACCAAAAGGGGCGTTGTATTTCAATAATGGCTGTCATGAGGGTAGATCATGCCTGCTAAACCTGGTTGACTTCTTCAAGACAGTCACCAAGACCATAGACAAGGTGGTTCACACAGCCTACCTTGACCTTGCCAAGGCTTTTGAAACCATTCCCCACTCGGGTATTAAAGAAAAACTCACCAGTCTGAATATAAACCCCTACGTCATGAGATGGGTTGCCAACTGGCTTACAGACAGAACTCACACGGTAAGAATAGCGGGCTCCAGGTCCGACTCTAAACCAGTCACAAGTGGTGTCCCACAAGGCTCGGTCCTGGGAATCCTACTGTTCGGCATATACTTCTCAGAAGTACAGACAAGCACAGGAGGACTATGGCTAACCAAGTTCGCCGATGACTGCAAACTGGGAGCCATAATTGACTCTCCAACTGACACGGTCATCCTCCAAAAGGGCCTTACTGAGATGGACACCTGGTGTTAAGGTCATGGCCTCAAGCTAAATGCCAAAAAATGCATAGTCATCCCATTTGGGAAAAACAAAACACCCACGAATTACCACATAGGTGGCAGCCCCCTTAATACAGAAGAGGTAATAAGAGATCTGTGGACCCAGGTGGATAGTAATCTCTCCTTTGACAATCATATTACCAAAGTAGTTAGGAAATCCTTCTCTGTGGCCTATCTAATTACTAAAGGGTTCATATCTAGAAATAAAGAGGTTATAGTGCCCCTCTACTCATCACTCATTAGACCCATCATAGAGTACAATGCCCCATTTGAGATGTACCTCACAAGACACTTCCAACAGCTGGAAAGACCACAAAAGTACCTCACCAAGAGGATTAACGGCCTCAAACATATGTCCTATGCAGCCGACTGAAAAAACTCTGGCTGTTCTCAGTGGTATATCGCTTACTCAGAGGTGATCTCTGCCTGACTTACAAAGCCATGTCCAACTCAGAATTGATGGATATGCTCCACCTAAAGAAATCCAAGTCATTATGAGCCACGCGCTCTAGTGAGCTAAACCTCACCACAACAATAAATAGAACATGCTGGAGGGATAGATTGCTGTCACAGAGACTCCCCATGCTTTGGAACAAAATTCCAAATTACATCAGGCAGAGTCCCTCACTAACACTCTTCAAGAAAAACCTCGACGAGTGGATGGATAACAGAAAATACACCCCTGGGATCACTTCATTGGCTCTGCTTGGCAGAGGATCAGTTAATTAATCAATGGGGCGGTGAAAGCTGACACACTCTGGCTAGGCTTATAAATACCCCCGGGCAGATAGCCTAGTACCTACCTATGAACCTATGAACCTATGAGATATGAGTAAAGGTGAATTAAGACTTCTGTCAATCTAGCAGACATGCAGTGGGAAATCAACTGAGCCAGATTGAAGACTTTCCTAAAACTGCAATGACATGAAGGTCAAAAGACAACTTCAACAAGAATGAATAGATCTTTTATGACAGTGTCTGATTGAAGGGGTCTGTATCCCCTATATGGTAAGGGAAAATGTTTGGCTTACCAAAATTAACTATAGTATATATTTTTACATTTAATTTGATACCATTGTCCTTGCACAAATTGTTAACATGGTCTAATCCATACTGGAACATTTGAGAGTCAATGGAAGATCAAATGACAGCTCCCAATTTACAGCCATCTGCAAACTTGGAAAACTATAGGCCGGGATTATTGGCCTGAAGGTCTGCAAAATAAATACCAGATAAGAGATGACCCAACACAGAGCTGGGTAGTACACCATCAACATGGACTATTTATTTTCAGAAGTGGCATTTGTGACGCTAATTACTGTATATGGGTCATGTCATACAACCAGTTAGTTATCCGCAGCCTAACATAATGATTTATAATCAGATCTACAGGTTTGTCGGTAATGTCTGAATAGGGAATAAATAGTGTCAAAGGCATTAGCCAGGTTCAGCTATGCTGCATGTACTGTGTAACTACTATCCACTGTTTCAGTGACTTTTTCAAAGAAATTAATGGGGTTAAATAGACAGGGCTTTACTTTGACAAAGTCAAATTGATGACAGTCCAGAGTTAACAGATTTCCAATGCCCAGATTAGTCACATTGGCGA
The DNA here is from genome assembly GCF_019279795.1 of Protopterus annectens. Classification (NCBI taxonomy): domain Eukaryota; kingdom Metazoa; phylum Chordata; order Ceratodontiformes; family Protopteridae; genus Protopterus; species Protopterus annectens. The sequence continues at coordinate 313,684,249 of NC_056736.1, read as the reverse complement.
GTTAAGGAGAAGTTCATATAGGCCATATTTTGCACTGATAGTCAGGCATCCTAGTATGTTATCTGGTCCCATTGATGAGGGCATAGCTTTTGAGAGAAATGAAAGGACTTGTTCCACATTGATTAAAGGTAGTGGCTGAAACTGGGGATTTTGTGGAACAGTACAAACTGTGGATGGAGTAAAATTTGCTCAAATTTTGACAGTAAGGATATTAGCTATTCCATTTGAGTCATGAAAGGCATTATTATTGAGTAACTCAGAACATCGTCAGGTGTTACTTCTTAACTTCCTGACATAGTTAAAGAAAGATTTGCAGTTTTTTGCTTAAGTGTGATCTTAAGGTAAGTAGGATGCGACATCTTGTAAGTGTGAAATATGAGTCATTTAAATGATAAAAGCAAGTGAATAAAACATGGACCACTAAGTGCATTAATCAACATGAATGCATGGATTTCCTCAGACTAGTAGACAACATAAAGCTTAAGATTTAAATAATGCAGACATGCCATTAAATTGTACAATAACCAAAGAAAATGCAGAAATCATAATCTTATTTGCTTATACTCTTGAATTATTTTTAGTGCTGTTTTAGCTGCTTTTCTATAAGAAAAAAAATCTAATCTTGTTTCCTGCCTTTCCTGTAACTAGTCTAGTCCAGATACAGATTTTCTGTATCCAGGACTGTTTGTAAGCTTCTGAGCCACCCCCATGCCATTCTGTGTTGGAGGGAAGTCTTCTAGCTTATCAGTGGGAGTGGTACGCACTGGGTAGCCTATCTACCACAAGTGGAGTGGTTTATAGACCCAGAAATTGTAGTTTATTGGCCGTGTGGGCAATTTTTCCATCTCTTTCAACTTTCTGGTTCAAACGCCCACGTTTGTACTTGTTTCCCGCCTTTCCTGTAACTAGTGAAGTCCAGATACAGATTTGCTGTATCCAGGACTGTTTGTAAGCTTCTGAAATCCCCAAGCTTTTCTGTGTTAGAGTGAAGCCTTTTAGCTTGTCAGTGGGAGTGGTAAGCACAAGGTAGCCTATCTACTACAAGAGGAGTGGTTTCTGGCCCAGAAATTGTAGCTTATTGGTCGTTTGGGCAGTTTTTCCATCTCTTTCAACTTTTTAATTTAAAAGCCTGTATTTGCGTTTTTCCCGCCTTTCTTGTAATTAGTCTAGTCCCGATACATATTTGCTGTATCCAGGACTGTATGTAAGCTTCTGAGCCCCTCAAGCCTTTCTGTGTTAGAGGGAAGCCTTCTAGCTTATCAGTGGGAGTGGTAAGCACAAGGTAGCCTATCTACCACAAGAGGAGTGGTTTCTGGCCCAGAAATCGTAGCTTATTGGCCGTTTGGGCAGTTTTTCTATCTCTTTCAAGTTTCTGGTTTAAAAGCCCATGTTTGCATTTGTTTCTTGCCTTTCCTGTAACTAGTCTAGTCCACATACAGATTTGCTGTATCCAGGACTGTTTGTAAGCTTCTGAGTGGCGCCAAAGTCTGCTCTTCAATTTTCCCTCAGATCTGCTAGTTTTCGCCTCTCCTGCACTTTTAATAGCTTATTAGTCTAGCACTTTACCAGACTTCTTGTAACAATTATCGTAGCACACAAAAGTGCTACTAGCATTAAATGTTCTACAAAGAAACAGCTCCAGTGCTTATTATTAATCCCCACCCCTTCAGGCATGTCTAAAGGTCACTACCTTGTACTTTCTCCTATTAACCTGGTGAACTTGGACATCCTGAGGCAATGTAACATCTGCATCATGTACACTGACAACCCTCTCCTCTTACCTCCCAACACTCAGACTTGTGAGAAACGCACTTATATATCCAAATTGGAAGCCATGCACTCTCCAGCCAAGAATTGAATAGCTGGTCAAGAGGAGAAGGTCAACACTTGCACCACACCACATGGCACACATAGCCCTCCAGAGCACACACCAGCACCACCTTCACATAAAAACACAAATCACACACCCACCTTCGTGGAGGCTCTCAATAAAAATCTACCCAAACAGCAGAGACTTCCAAGGCAGAAATGCACACGACCACCACAACACAATACTAATCACGAGACACATAACTTTCCTAAACAGTCTGCCACTCAACCAAAGCTCCTAAAGCAAAACAGCATGCCCACCACACTAGTCATAGGTGACTCGATAGTGAGGCACACTGATGTCCCACCCACTAGGCTGACACATGCACTCAGGTCCCTCAACAACAGGTACAAATATGACTCTGTCATTGTACATGTGGGTGTGAATGACCTGAGACGTACCTCCCTGGACTACATGAAAAGAGACATGGAGGAGCTTTCAGATTATGTAGCTCAGGTGGCTATGACCCTAGCCATGAGCAGCATTCTACCAACACCCAGAATGATACTACAGTAAAGCAGAAAATGACTGATTTCAACAATTGGCTAAGTTTCTGGTGTCATTTTAAGGGGATCCAGTATCTGTCTGCCTGGGATGACATGATTGACAAACCTCAATGCTTTGCCAGAGATGGCCTGCATCTGTCACCCCTGGGCTTATGGATACTGGCCAAGGCTCTTGCCACCCCTATAGTATCTTATTTAGGTGGTGTTCCAAAGAAAAAATTACCACCATAACAGCTACAAACAAATGCAATCTGAGGGTCATGCTGCTCAATACTAAAAGTCTAAATCTCAAAATGCACTGACTCGAAGCACTCCTTAAAATGGAGAACATTGATATTTGTGCTGTAACAGAGACCTGGTTCAAGGCAGCAGAAAGCACAAGCACCCCTGCACTACCAGGCTATAGCTCATTCCACACCTTTTGGCCCCAGAACTTGGAATGAAGCTCCAAAGGTGGTGGTGTTTCCATATTCATAAAGGATGCACAAACCTCCAGTCTGGTAGCCCAACATAATTCATCAGAGATACTTCAGATGCAGCTATCATCGGATTAGACAGCGATTCAGATTGTACCCTGCTATAGGTCCCCAACCATGTACAAAGTCTCACACTCCACATTCCTAAGCACCCTAGAGGTCCAACCTAACACTCTCATACTGAGAGACTTCAACTACCCCTCCATTAACTGGGAAAACTACTCATGTACCAATACACTTGCCCAACAGTTCCTGGAACTCATTAATTCCAGTGCCCTGGAACAGCTTGTTATTACCCCCACTAGAGGTAGCAACATCCTTGACTTGGTCATTACTAACATGGGTGAGCGTTCCTCTACACCAATAGTCAACTCCTCACTGGTTAGATACGACAACAAATGAATCACCTTGGAAATCCACACCCCCCCCCCCCCACCCGCAAAGGTAACCATCATGAAAAACTTCTTCAAAGCTATCTTTGGGCTCCTAAAAGCAGAGGTGGCTAACTTTACGACACCCATGCAAAGGGAGAATAGTTGCATGACCACCAAAGCATACACCAATGCACTGTACAAACACGTACACAAATGCATGGATCTCGGCATACCCAATAAAACCAAGACGCATGCTCCAAAAAAAGCAAGCCAATCTGGTGGCCCTCTGCCATAAACAAACTCTACAACAGAAGGAGGAAACTGATGCAGAATAAGGTGAAGTCCCAAGACTGGAAAAACTCCCTTATCAGCCTAAACAAAAAGTTGAGACCTCTCATCAAATTCTCTAAAGCTAGCTATGAAAACAGAATTGCAGCAGATTGTAAAGGTAACCACAAGATCTTATATAGTTATGTAAAGAATCTCCATGGCAATACCCAGATTTGCTCTGAGCTACTGCACAATGGTAACTCCTATACCAAGCCAACAGATATTGGCTAATATATTTGCCGACAAATTCAGTGCCAACTTTACCCCTCTCCCCCCTAAAGGACCAATCACAATACCAGTAGATTGCCAGGCACCCAGTATTACTGCTGCACAGGTTAAAACAGCACTCTCCAATCCACTCCATGGCCAAGAATACAGCTTCTATGGGACCTGACAATATCCCTGGCTGTGTTCTACATGAACAACAGAGTGAACTGGTGCCTCACCTCTGTGCCCTGTTCAATCACAGCCTCACCTCAGGCTTTGTCCCTACCAAATGGTGCACTGCTACAGTCATCCTGCCCCACAAAGGAGGAGCGACAACAGACCCTAGGAACTATCGCCCCATTAGCCTGACGAGTCTGATATGCAAAGCTATGGAACGTATCATCATGGACCTAATAAACAAGGATATAGGGAATCTCTAAACTCTGGATCCCACACAGTTTGGTTTTATGAAGGGTAGGTCATGCCTGGTCAACCTGGTCAACTTCTTTGAGTCAGTCACCAGAGCTGTGGATGAAGGCAAGGTGGTTCATACAGCCTACTTTGATCTGGTCAAGGCCTTTGATACCATTCCGCACTCAGGAATGATAGAAAAACTCACTAAGCTAGGCCTCAACCCCTATATCACTAGGTGGGTTGCAACCGGCTCACAGATAGAACCCACAGTGTGAAAGTAGCCGACTCCAAGTCAGACTGCCGACCAATCATGAGTGGAGTCCCACAGGGTTCAGTCCTGGGTCCTCTCCTGTTTGGTGTCTACTTCTCTGAAGTTCAGGCCAACAAGGGGTTCTGGCAGACAAAATTCACAGATGATTGCAAGTTGAGAGCTATTATTAATTCCCCAAGTGATATTGACATCCTACAGAAAGGCCTCACTGAGATCAACGACTGGTTTCAGAACCATGGCCTTAAACTCAATGCCAAAAAATGTGTTGTCATCCCCTTTGGGAAAAACCTGGTTCCCATGAATTACCACAGCAATGGTAGTCCACTGAACACAGAAGGCATTATAATTGATCTGGGAACACAGGTTGACAGCAACCTCTCTTTTGACCACTACATTGCCACTGTGGTCAGAAAGTCCTTCTATGTGGCACATCTCATTACTAAGGGTTTTCCATCCAGGAAGAAAGAGGTCATTGTCTCCCTCTACTCTTCCCTCATTAGGCCAATCATCGAGTACAATGCCCTATTTGGCATGTACCTCACTAGACACCTGCAATAACTGGAGAGACCATAAAAGTACCTCACAAAGAGGATCCTAGGCCTTAAACACTTGTCCTATATGGACAGACTGAAAAAACTCCAACTATTCTCTGTCTCATATCGCCTACTTAGAGGCGATCTCTGCTTGACTTACAAAGCCATGTCTGACCCAGCTCTGTTAGAAATGCTAAATCTAAAGAAATCCCAATCCCTCTGCACCACATGCTCCAGAGACCTCAACCTCATTACCACAATCCACAGAACATGCTGGAGGGGCAGGTTCATAACCCAGAGACTGCCCATGCTATGGAATAGACATCCCATACATGTCAAGCAAAGCACCTCACTAGTCCTCTTCAAGAGAAATCTTATCTTGATGAGTGGATGGGAAATAGAAAATTCATCCCAGGGATCATTCCAGTGGCTCTACTTGACAGAGGCACTAGAAACTAATGTCAGGTGGCACAATGCCAGGATAATCCTATGGGCTAGGCTTGTAAAGGCTCCAGGGTCATTAGCCTAGTACACACCTATGAACCTATATGATGAGGTCACAAATAAAGATATACTTAAATGCTTAACAATGATTAATGAGTTGATGTAATAATTGGCAAATGGTAACACCATCACCTGAAATACAACATAAACTTCTGTAAGTAAAATAAATGATTCAGTTTGCCAAGATTTAAAACACTCATAAATCTGTATGATCATTAACACTGAGGGCAATGAAGGCATTGAGCATGTCTACTATAAATATTCTTCCCAATCAACAAAGCTTCCTTCATCTCCACGAATATCAGGCTCTGTTTAATCAAGAACAACATGTAAGAAGCATTTAATATTGATTCAGGTAAAAGAAGGCACAATTTTCATGTTTCTTTCTGATAGATTAATTGTGCTCTGATATGCAGGTGCTCAGTTTACTACATTATACCTCACTTTTGAAACAACACAAGCTGCAAGCAATAAAATAAATTATATATTGTGAATCACAATTAAAATACATCAGGCCTGTGCAGCTGTTTTCAATGTAGCCCAATAAAATGAAGATCTGTTGGACACAAATTCATTTGTTTCAAGAACCCACAAGCCTCATACTAGACACTTTTGAGGAATGGATATTCAGGATTGTTCAAAATATTTTAAAGTTATTTTGCTAATAACCCCTGAAACCTGCTAGCGATAATTTTTATATTGTCCACACATCAGAAGATTAAGAGTAGCAAATTTATATGTAAACAACATGCCAAGGGTGCCATTAACATTGGTAGTATTGCTGGTTAGATATATGGTAATGGTAAAGTCACTCAAACTTAAAAGTATTGTATATTAACATTTCCTTCTGAAATTCCTTAAATAAAAACTAATATAAAAGCTAGTCAGGGTAACCAAATAATATAAAAGCTAGCCAGGCTAGCCAAGTAAGTTGTTGTCACCTGGCCCCTCACAGCATTGTGTTTCAATTAAGAAGGATAAATATAGGCATAAATATTAAACATAACTGTTATATGAAAAATAAGCAAGGTGATAACTTTGTTGTGTTGTTCTGCCTGCATTTTGCAGCTTGTTATGTTGTGCTACCTTCAAAGGAAGAACAGTATACATCTTAACTGACAGAGTATACACCTGGCCAGATTGTGATGAAAGAGACATCATAAAAACTAGCACAAAATATCAGCTTCTTACTAATATGAAAAAACCATATAAAGCAAATATAGTTTTCACAGTAAATATTTTAGAAAAATCAAAAAGGAGCTGGTGTTGTCACATGGAGTAGTTTCCATGTGGTAGATACGTTTTCGTCCTTTCTCAGTTTCCTGAAACTCAAAATATGCATAAAGTAAATAAGAAAATCCATATACCATAAACATAACCAGTGTGCCAATTACTAAGAAATTATGTTTTCAGAGATGATAGCTCGTCAGAATGCCTAGGTAGAGCAGTGATGCATAGTGACATAACTACAAGTGATTTATGTACCCACAGAACACATGCTAGATGTCTGCCGCTTATCTTTTAACTGATATTAAACTGCAAGGTGCATTGTCACCATCAGAGGTTATTCAGGCCACAGGAAACCACAATTTCTACCCACAGGAATGGTCAACAGACACTTTATCCTATCATCTTGACTAACCAGTTCAGTAATTTGAGCCCCATTTTTTTTACTTGAGCAACCATCAGTATGGTTGCTTCTGTGCCAATGGGCAAAGTCAGAATATTGTTGCTTTCAGGACCAGAGATGGCAACATGAACTGGCTGATCCCCTGGGGTCAACAGTTAAAAGGATTTAAAGAATATAAAATTTAGAGTAGGTTTTGAAATATGTAAAAGATGAAGCATGCATTTACTTGTCTCAGCACTAAATATTAAACTCGGAAGATCTGAGCTACTGCCATTGCAGTGACAGCCAAACATCTTGGAAAAATGGTGGCAGTTTGTCCGTAGATTTTATGAAACAGAGATATTTCAGGAATTAATTTTGGACAAATCTTTCACATCTGGAACTAAAGGCTGCCAAAATGGGATATGAGCAGATAGCCATAGATAAAGACATGATCATGGATGATTAGAAAGTCATAGTGACTGAAAAGGGAATGAGATTATGCCGATTCATTTACTTCTGGACAATGTTCATCTGAAAGGTAAAAATTGGTGAAGTCAAAAACAGGAAACATTACCTATTATTGGAGATTCCCAGAGGACCTGATTCAAGCATGGTCATCTGCATCAACCACATTTTCTACATGCAGCAGAGCTAAAATATGTAATAGCCAAACCCCTAGTTTACAAGAAAGACAAACCAAACAGAGGTTATTGTTATTTACTTTAAGTCATATACAAAAAGAGAAAAACAAGCCGCTAACAGTCTAATTGTGTAAAAGGTCAATTAAGAATTACATTAACATAAATAGGAGAAATAAAATTTATACTAATAACCTTTCGTGGAAGTCTCAGAAAGACAGAAAAATTCATAACTTCAAAACATTAGTGGCTCATAAAGAGGCTGCTTTGTAGTAGAATAACATCAAATATTCAGAGTTCTGTCTTTGGTTACAATGTAACCAGAACTCATATGTACTGGGAGACCTGCAGAAAATACGCATGGTGTCAGTATCAATAGAACTGAGGGATACTGAGTACAAAAAATAGTACGCATCAGGGAAGAATGCACAAAGGTCACTGCTTCAATGAGATAGACCTGCTGAGACACCTGTCATATAGACAGCCCAGCATTTTTCAAACCCGATATTAAGTGAGAGGACTATGGCTGTGAAATGTTAATGAACTGTTTCCTATAATTCCCTCAACCTTCATTTGCCTACTTTGCAATTCTGAGCAAGTTACTTAACCAGAATGTGCTCTGGGGAAATTAGGTTTGGCTCCTAAATGGTCTCCGAGACTCCATGCCTAGTAACTACCTACGGACCTTTGACAGTGGGTGGTGCTCAGACACTAATCATCTTTACAGTGGATGCTTAAATATTGTCAAATAATTACTTATTATTGACTTAAATTTCTGATGTATTATTTCCTTAAATATTTTATAAATCATTTGTGCATATAGGTATCTATAATTTTAGGGCTTGCCTTAAAACAGTGATATCGGAAAAACAACAATTCTGGAGAGGATGGTATGAACTGCTAAATAGCTCCTTTTAGACTTTACAACATTTAGATTCTTTGGTGTGTGTGTCTTGGATGTAATAATAGCAGAATTATGATACAAGTAATAGTATTCCAATGCTGAGAAGAACAGATTTGTAGTGAATCAATCTGAACATCTTCACAACTTTAATCAAGGGAGCTAGAAAGTAGCATCTGCCAACAAATGAAAATCCAGCCACAGTAATTTACAGGTATTGCACCTGAACAAATGAGTTAAGAAAAGTACATGGGAAGGGTTTTATCTTGTAGGTTCTGCATCACTTAAGGGCAAACAGAGAAAGAAGAATGGACACTGCAATAAGGGAATGCAGTGACAGAGTAAGTTACTGGACATTTACAGAAACAAATTGAGTTGTCTTTTCACTTAAGTCAGACAGTAGTGTGCACACCTTCATGTCTCTGTGAATGCCCAATGTTTGTTTACCAAATTCTTGGATAAAGTGTGAATAAAATCCAGTGTTGATAAAACCTGTTGAAAATAACAGAATCTACTAAGGCTTACAGATGGACACAGTGGGGGGTGAGGAATTAATATGGGCCACTAGTTATAACTAGAAGGGAGGGAGACAAGGGACTGCAGATCTGAGGGCTCATGACACATTTAGGGAAATGTTTAATAAAGTTATATTGCTTTAATTCACCTTGAAACAGAAGTTCTAGAATGGAATATTTTTCAACTTCTTAATTTTTCAGGAGACATGAGCATGACTGCAAATTAGTTTCTTCCCTGATATAAGGATTATAGTTATTTCTAGAGAATGGAGGCTTCATGGAACTTTATTATCAAATCATCAGAAAAAACAACAAAAAAAGAAAAAATACTATATCGCAGAGGTGAGTAAAGTATCTGTTTTAGCACCATATTGCACAGAAGACTGAATAGTAAAGAAATAAGTAAAGGCAGGTGCAGCACAGTGATATGGCTGATAAATAAAGGGGACAAAACTGGTTCAGTATATGAAAGATGACAGAATGGATTCAAGAGGTGCAAGGAGCACAAAACCAAGGGATCCTAAATACTTTACTGAACCTATGAGCAGTTACACATAAATATTATTACCAACAATTTAGCACAGAGGGCTAATCTGATTTATCTTCTATTGCTATGTTTTGTTTCTTTTATCCCCCACTTGGAAGTCTTGTGACTTTCATCAAGATATATAAACAGACAGTGATCTTAGATTGCCTTTACATATTGACATTTAAGTCTAGTGTACTGACCTAATCAACATCATAAAATAGAAACAGTAGAAACAGCTGTTCTTAAATGCACTTTTACAACCCTGTTTATATTGTTTGCCTCAAATAGGCTGGTTTAAAATGAAACAATGCATATATTTTCCACAACTACTTGTATAAAAGCTGTTATGTTTAATATTATAAAGTATTTATGATTTTTTGTTACTGAGGATGGCTCGTCTGTGATGAATAAAGGCTTGTTGCTATGGAACACTACCTGGATTGCTTGATGTTTGGAAATTATTGTGACTGAGCTCATCAACAAAGTTTTAAGTCTACTAGTGTTTGTTTTTTTTTTTTTTTGTCAGCACTCATGTTGGTGAAGTTGGAACTAGACAGCTTCCTGTGCTTCTTCATTTTTTTTTTTTAGGAATAAATATTAAAACACATACAAGAGAAAGAATGAGACCTAGGACTTATTTGAGATGCTTAGTATCTTCAAGGATTTTTGCTAGAAAATATGAAGAAATGAAGACAAGAAAGAAGACAGTGCTGTCATCACTAGCCACAGTGTATATGTGTGTGTGTGTGTGTGTGTGTGTGTGTGTGTGTGTGTGTGTGTGTGTGTGTGTGTGTGTGTGTGTGAGAGAGAGAGAGAGAGATTTGAAGATACTCCATTTAACTTAAGAGAAAGCTACAGGCATTTATATCCCAATCAGTTTAGAGGGAGTGGAAAAGTTGATAAATTAATGAACAGAAAGAGCCCAGGAAATGATAAGTTTTGTTTTTTAGGTTCATACTAAGCTACTTCTCTGGACTTTACTGATAGCATAAAGGGACACTGTCTCCTTTCTTGTTGGATAATGCTGAATCTGCCTTCATGAAACTAGGATCTTCCATCATACTAACATGGATTTTTCCAAGTGGCAGAATTCCAGATGACCCTGATTCATATAGCTTGATATCTACAGAGAACTACTTAAATCAAGCTTCCACTAATGCGTTTTAGAAAATACAAGAGAACTCACTCCTCCATAAGTCAGTCCACAATGATTATTTTGCTTCTTTCATAAATGACAGGTGATGGATTGCAGTGAACAAAACTATTAATGGTGTAGGGTCATATGTTATGGTCCCTAGTCTGTTAAGTATGAATACACAACAGACATTTTGTAGGGTGAACTAGGCCTTCATGTGGGAGGTCATGAGTAGTGTACCAGCTCTGTTTTCTCCCTTGGTATAGAGAAATGTGAATGATATATTGCAACAGGCTTTCTCCATCTGCAGAAAGACTCAACACAGTTTCTTACACTTGTTTGCTTTTGATTTGCAATTCATTGCATAAGAAGCTAAAGTGATGAGACGATAACTGAGCTATAAGAAGGGACAATGATGTACGATATGCAAAGTATTGTGTTGTATGTATATGGCGCCTTATTGGTGTTGACAGACAGAGGAGACAATAAATGAAGCAAGTCACTTTTTAAAGAATATTCACAGAAAATTGGAGGTTTCCATAATCATTTTCACCCTAACTGCAAAGCATAAGGAAATTGTCTTAACTGAAATTTGTTTAGATAAACTGTATATCAGGACACATTTACAACAAAAATAAATCATCCAAAAACTGAACTAAGTAATAGACCAGTTAATCTTACATAGAGATGGCTTCAATGAAAGTTTACATTAAAGACTGGAACAGACTTATGGCCAAATAAGGAGGGCACAAGACTTGTTAATTTCTACTCTCAATGAAGCAAGGCATTTGAAAACATATGAATTCGAGTCATAATAATAGGTATCTCATCTGTCTGAACCAAAGACAAGTTTAACCAGACTTTACTGATCCACTCAAACAGTCACATCTAATAATGCATTGCAGAAAAATAAGAAACCTAAAAAAGCAAGAGACTTAGAAATAGCATGCAAAATCTGAAGGTAATGCTACTCAATGCTAGAAGTCTAAACCTCAAAATGCACTCTCTCAAGGCACTCCTAAAAATGGAGAACATCGATATCTGTGCAGTAACTGAGACCTGGTTCAAGGCTCCAGAGAGCACCCCTGCAATACCAGGCTACAACTCTTACCACACTTTTCGGCCACCAAACCAGGACCGAAACACTAAAGGTGGAGGAGTGTCAATATTCACCAAGGATATTCACACCACCAGGCTAGTTGGCCAACACAATGTGTCTGAAATTCTCCAAGTGCAACTAACACTAGGTAAGACTGCAATCCAAATTGTAGCTTGCTACAGATCCCCTACCATACCCCAAGATTCTCACTACACCTTTCTAAACATACTGGAAAATATTAATATAGAACCAAACACCCTAATACTGGGTGATTTTAACTACCCTGCCATTAACTGGGAAAACTACTCATGTCCCAACACCTTTGCGCAACGGTTCTTGGAATTCATAAATTCAAACGCCCTGGATCAACTAATCCATAGTCCCACCAGGGGCTCCAATATCCTAGACCTGGTCATTACCAACATGGGAAATCAATGCTCCATACCTCTGGTCACCCCCTCATTAGTCTGGTCTGACCATAAGCTCATCACCCTTAACATCCACATCCCACCCCAGTAAAGAAACCACCATAAAAAACTTCTCCAAAGCCAACTTCATGCTACTCAAGTCAGAAGTGACAAATTTCATGACACCCATGCAGATGGGAACTGAAAGTTCAACTGCTGAATCCTACACTAAGGCACTGTACGAGCACATCCACTCATGCATGAATCGTGCCATCCCAAATAGAACCAAAATGCTCTCATCCCAAAAAAGGAAGCCAATCTGGTGGTCCCCTGCCATAAACAAACTTTACAACAAAAGGAAGAAACTTTTGCAGAAAAGAGAAAAATCCCAGGATGCAAAAAACTCCCTTACTAGCCTCAGTAAGAAACTGAGATGCCTCATAAAATCCTCCAAAGCTAGCTACGAAAATAAAATTGCCAAAGATTCCAAAGACAACCACAAAGCATTCTATAACTATGTCAAGAATCTAAGTGGCAATGCTCAGATCTGCACTGAGCTAAAACAGAATGGCATTAAATATACTGATCTGAAGGATATTGCCAATATCCTGGCAGATCGATTCAGTGCCAACTTCACCCCCCTCTCACCTAAATGGCCCATCTCAATACCGGAAGATTGCCAAATTCCAGTAATAACGGCCACACAGGTACAAAACGCACTCTCTAAAGCCAAGAATACAGCATCCATGGGACCAGATGACATCCCGGGCTGTGTACTACATGAGCTACAATATGAACTGGCACCTCACCTAAGTGTCATGTTTAATCATAGCCTCACCTCAGGTTTCGTGCCCACTGAGTGGCGCAGAGCTACAGTTATCCCAATCCACAAGGGGGGATCCACCTTGGATCCCAGAAACTACCATCCCATCAGTCTGACAAGCCTTATCTGCAAGACCATGGAGTGTATTATCATGGAACTTATAAACAAAGACATTGGCAACCTTCAAACACTGGACCCCACCCAGTTTGGGTTTGTGAAGGGCCGATCTTGTCTCCTGAACCTGATTGACTTCTTTGAATCAGTCTCCAGAGCCATGGATAAGGGTAAGGTGGTCCACACAGCCTATCTAGACCTTGCCAAGGCCTTTGACACCATCCCCCACTCTGGAATCATAGATAAACTTACTAAGTTGGGCATTAATCCCTATGTCACCCAATGGGTTGCTAAATGGCTTACTGATAGAACCCACACTGTAAATGTAGCTGACTCCAAATCCAGCTCCAAACAAGTGACAAGTGGAGTACCTCAGGGTTCAATCCTGGGGCCGCTCTTGTTTGGCATCTACTTCTCTGAAGTACAGGTCAACACTAAGGGACTCTGGCTAACAAAGTTTGCAGATGACTGCAAACTGGGAGCCATTATAGAATCCCCAAATGATGTGGATACTCTACAAAAGGGCCTTACAGAAACAGATGCTTGGTGCCAGAGCCATGGGCTCAAGCTCAATGCCAAGAAATGTATTGTTATCCCCTTTGGGAAAAACATGTATCCATGAATTACCATATAGGTGGCAGTACACTAAACACAGAAAGTGTGATAAGAGACTTAGGGACACAGGTGGACAGTGGTCTCACCTTCGATAACCACATCGCCACAACAGTCAGGAAATCCTTCTATGTGGCACACCTCATCACGAAGGGCTTTTCATCCAGAAAAAAGGAGGTCATTGTCCCACTGTACTCATCCCTCATTAGACCCATTATAGAATACAATGCCCCATTTGGTATGTACCTCTCAGGACGTCTGCAACAACTGGAAAGGCCTCAGAAATACCTTACTAAAAGAATCACAGGCCTAAAGCAGATGCCCTACGCTGACCGCCTTAAAAAACTCCAGCTATACTCTGTCATATATCGTCTACTCAGAGGCGATCTCTGCTTAACATACAAGGCCATGTCAAACCCAGAGCTGTTGGACATGCTACACTTAAAGAAATCCCAATCCCTCAGAGCTACACGCTCCAGGGATCTAAACCTTGTCATCACAATAAACAAAACATGCTGGAGGGATAGGTTCCTGACCCAGAGACTCCCCAGACTCTGGAATAGATTGCCCATACATGTCAAGCAGAGTGCCTCTTTGGACCTCTTCAAGAGGAACCTTGACGATTGGATGGGAGAAAGGAAATTCACCCCAGGGATCACGTCAGTCGCCCTGCTAGACAGGGGTCCAGGAAAGTAAATAATGTGGGAAGAAATAGCCAGGGAATTGTTATGGCTAGGCTTGTATAGGCCCTAGGGCTGATAGCCTAGTACCAACCTATGAACCTATGAAGAAATGAGTACTTAAAATGGGGTAACAGAAATGCTTCAAATAAACTGGTCCCCATAGTCTTAATTACATCTCAGAGGGCTGACTATCATCTGACTGAAAGGTACAATTGAAATATTTATCTTCTCCAAAAGAGTAGTAAGAGAATCAGGAGGAAAGGAAAGGAAATATTCATAGTAGAAAGTAAATAGCTGGAACAAGGCACATAGTCATGGGTTGTGATAATTCTGACATGCTAGAAGCATATATAGGAGTATCTAAAAGGGTAATAGGCCAAAGTGCATCACAGTATGCACAATAGAGTACAACAGGCATCCTAATGTCAGATAAGAAATGGATTATCGATACTAAATATCGAGATGTTTAATAGCAACAATAAAAAAGCTAAAATGACGCCAAGGTGCTGAGATGTTAGATTACAGTGATGATCACAGAAGGCAGAAGTGGGTAGAGGAAGTGAGACTGTAAGAAGTACCTAATGACACTTTAGCATCAGATGCCTGACAAGACTAAGAACAGATGCAGAAAAAAATGGCATTAAATAGCTCATAAATTTTAAAACATGGGGCAAGCAAGTCTTATAGCACTAGGGGGCTCCCATTTAGTTGTGCTGTGCATTATCTTACTCAAGGGTAAAAAATATTATAGTCTGGCGAACAGGCATGTTACTTGAGTGAATTAAAAATACATTGAAGACTTATTAAAAAAACTTACATTGAGAAATGATTACCATATGCGACTGATTAAAAAATCACTATATCATCTGTATGATTTTGTTTGAATGTTTTAAAAAGTATAGCCCTTGCCTTCAAACTGTGACTGACTGAGCTCAGTAATAGGAGCAAATCTATCCTTTCAAAGTATGGGCAGTCACTTCCCATACATTAAAAAAAACAAACAGAAAGGTGATGTCCACATCAAAGATCAACGCTGAAGAATACTAGACTTTTAAATGTCACTTTATATAAATATTTGGCAGACGTGAGTAAATAATAAGGGCACTGTGTACTATTCAACCTAAAAATAAGATGCATGAGAAAATTATATTTAGATATGCACATTCTAAATGCCACAGAAAAGTAACTAGTTTGACATGCAGATAACTGCTATTAAGTACATAAATTAATTTGATGTTTGATAAGAAAAGTGCTACATAATTTAAACCATTCTTGCATAAACTCATATTACATAGTTCAAGTCTTAGGCACAAAATGCCAAAGAAGTGTCAGGTGAGTAAGTAACAAGACTATCAGGAAAGAATAATTACATTCAACACTCATCTAACAAAGTTCTTTATTGCAAAATGCAAGCAAATATTAACCTTTAAATTATTTTAGCTGAGTGCAACTCAATGGCTTTCATTTGTTTACAGTCAGTAAATACAAATGTGTAACTTACTAAACAAGCACTCAGCAATCCAATAGTTCTTCCTGTATTATTTGTCATACTTTGTCAAAAACAATGGGTAGAGAAATGTCTTACTTTCCCCTTTAACTTTTTTTTTGCACAGGAACCAGCTTTATGACTTAGCCAATGCACTCGGCTGCAGTTACAGTACAATAGCAATTATAGCATAAAACAGACTACCCCAATATTCTTTGTCAGCTACAGAACAATTGATTTTCTCCTACCCATTGCAGATACCATGGAACTTCCTTTTCCTATTACTGCAACATACTTTATTTTTTCTTCTCTCTGTCCAAAAGAGCTGCCTTTCTTTTATGAAGACCTGCAGCATAGCTATACATAACCAGGCATATCCAACAGCTGGAATGTCCACAGAGGTACCTCACGAAAAGAATACAAGGCAAAAGTAATGTGAGGACCACCTCAAGGCCCTATCCCTGTATTCTGTCTCCTACAGCCCGTTGAGGGGAGATCTATGCCTGGCATATAAGGCATTGTCAGACCCTACCCTGCTGGACCTCCTGCATATCCACAAAACAAACAGCACCAGAATTACCCATTCATAAACCTTGCTTGTAATATAAATAGGACCTGCTGGAGAGACAGGTATGTATCCCAGAGGCTACCCTTTCTCTGGAACAGGCTCCCCATCCATGTGAATCAGAGTTCCTCCCTAACCCAATTTAAATGTAACTTGGACAACTGAATGAAGAAGAGGGATTCATCCATGGTTTGGCACCTATGTCTTTAATGGACACAGACAACCTGCAAATTGTTTGTCTCCCAGTCACCTGCTTCTAAATATTTCATTTCTCAAGCTCCTGCTTACACATATCAGGGATACTGGAACTTGTCAGAGATCTGGGATGCATGGCTAAGCTTAAAAAGGCCCTTGTGGTTGTTAGCCTAGTAAACACCTATGAACATATAAAAATTTGAACTTAGCCACCATTTCCTCTCCCTAATATCAGCTTGTTGTACGTAATTATCTCAAGTTTTGGCAGTTTTTTCCTCTTGTTAGGCAGTAAGTGGTCTAACATAGGCATGGATTACTTAAGCTTAATCATGCATCCATCCTTCCTTGTACACTAGTCTGAACAGCTTGTTTCCTTTTCCTAGCTAGCAAGTGGCACCCGTGGATGACACTCTAAAGTCTCTCAAACTATACCCAGGGTAGCTTATCAATTATCTTCTATAATCCATTTACCATACCTCAGCATATCATTAGCTTGCTTTCAACTACCAGGCTATGTTTTACAGTTTCCCAGTTTAATTTGTTAAAATCATTCTGATCAGTATTTGGCTTTCCCTTCTCTTACTTTGGTATTATCTAACATGCAACTATTCCTTCCAGCATTCTTTTTTCAGTTTTACTACATTTGTATATGCTCATTGTATATTGCTATAATATTCTTACTTTTGGGGCCACAGTCATGTCTTGCTTCCATTTAGCCCATTACCTCTTGATCCTTAAAATAAACCATTGTGAGCAGTTTAGGGACAGCACTACATAAAGTTTTACCAAGGCCAGTGTTTCTGCCTATATTGAGTGGATTGACTTGGGAAAGGAATGATAGGGTGGCAAATTATATTTTATCTTGTACAAGCAACCATAGTTTTATAACTCATCACAATTCTAGAGGGAATGCAGGGAATCAAGTCTGTCAATCCTAAAATTGGAAATAACTATTTACTGGACATTTATCCTCTTATTCAAAATGTTGACAGTATGGTAACTGGAACTCAAAGTTTTGCAATAAATGCAGTTTAGATTTGCCCAATTAATTTAATTACTGACCCTTTTCAATCCTCCAAGCTTAGATAGTATGTCAGATATTGGGTCCTTTTGAATACTATGGGACCTGCATTCACAAATGTTTGCATCATTTAATTCAGTGTCGGAATATCATTTAGCCCTTTCAAATATTTCTTAATTTAGGTAATTTCTATCTTAGAATCAGCATAAGAGTATACATAAGTTTACTCTTTTTCCAGAGAAAATTTGTAGTAATATGAAATAGCTCAAACTCTGGCTTTGAAATTTTACAAGTGCATTTCAAATGTCCTTAAATCTGTCATGCTGACCAAGTAAGGAGTTTGTAATGTACTGCTAAATTCTGATGGTGGTATCAGAACCTATATATATATATATATATATATATATATATATATATATATATATATATATATATATATATATATATATATATACAGTTCCAGCACAATTTTGTATCTTGCTTATTATTATTTCTCCAGTTTCCTTATTAATCTAGAACTCATCCCCCCCCCCTTTATTCTTATCTGCATGTTGTCAAGTTTTTTTCATGTGGTGTTAAAAATAATATCAAATGGCTGGCTTCCAAATGTGTACTTTTTTTTTTTTGGACATTTTTTGGTCCGCCTTGGGACAACATTTTACTGGCTTGGCCCCACTGTACCCTACATCCATGCCAATTCTACCAGCTTGTATTCTACCTGCCTGTACTTTCTCCTATATTGTTGGGGCCAGTCTTGAATTCTAAGGGTGTCCTGGGGGCTTGGCTGTCTCTGCTTCCATCTTGGGAGTGATTGCTTTAAAAGCCCTTTCCACTTCCCTGCCACATCTCCCATGCTTGCCACTTAAGTATGAGGGCAACTACAAACTACTGAACCACACATCCCTTAAGGGAGCATCAGTGATGAACACCATCCAACCCAAGATGGGCACACCCATCCCTCGCTGTCACTCCATCAATCACCTGAGTTGCTAACTGAAACCGGGTCGAATGGGCCACAGTTATGTGTTTATCCCTTTACACCGTCAGAGCAGCTTGGAATGTCCACTCTTGGACCAGTTTTAAAGGTATAAGTGAAGTGCTTGGTCAACAGGTATATTACAGGGTATTTCATTCAGTTTTACAACAGAAATTCTGCCCAAGAATGTGAATCTATATCCATCTGACAAGTCTAAATTTGATGTAATCTTATAATTTACTGCTCCCACATTCTTGTCTAGCATTCCCTTCATTTCTTGTAGAATGCATTATACTAGGTGGATGATTTGTTTAAAACAATGTGCCCAAAATCACATGACAAAATACATTTACTGAAGTGCTTTTGAGCTACATGCATTTTGCCTTTTTAATGTTGCTAATATATTCAGCATCTTTTTAAAACTTGCCTCCTAGCTATTTAAAAACACCAGCATTGGGAAGGCCACTATTGCCTTTACTATGGTGGTGGTCATCATCACTCTCACCGAGGGTAGAGGCTTGGCCTAAATAAAATGCACTCTCATTGCTGAGATGCCACTGTGGGCACAAACCACTGCTGAGGCTGCCTGTATGATAGCCTCCCAAGGACAGCTCTAGCCCTCTTTGGAAATACCAAGTATGGGGGAATAAATGGGCATGGATAATTGGTTATCAGCAGATACAGCAGGAGAAAGCACATGGAAAAAAAAATAAGGACTTCCTAATACCAGTCTTATCAAAGGGTTACTGATGTATAGCAAGATGACAAAAACAAAGGACTTTGCAGAGTCTCTGATATCACTTTTTTCTGATTTCAAGCCCTTTTTATATAAACTTGCCACTGGATTTGTGTACATCATTATGTTTGCCAAAAAAATCTGTTAAGAGAATTAGAATATTCTATAATGATTAAGTGTAGTCACTCCACATTGTTAAATTCTTTTTTGGCTATCAAGTCTAAGGAAGTCATTTTCCTTCTTTTAACTGTATTCCTGCATTGTTTAAAACAGGATTCATATAGGATTTACTCAGTTTCTTTAATGCTAAATATATTCCTGACAAATAACACAGGACCTCAACTTGCACCTTTGCTTTCTTTGGAACCACTGCAACTATTTTATGCAATTCATCCTTTATTTTTCATTGTCTCTCTACATTTTCCTTTATCCACTGAACTGACATCTTTTCCAGGTATACTTTAAGCTTTTACAATTCCTTCTTATCTTCCCTGCTGTGTTGCAAGACACTGTGGCATTTGCCTCTGTCCAGACAAATACCTTTCGGCCCGTTCTATCTCATCCGAAAATTTTATCACTTCTTTAAACAGCTGCTCCACAACATTTTAATAGTACATGCCAGGCACTGGATGTGCATGCCTCATCTGAATTTAAAGTGATTATATCTTGACATGAGTGCATAACCTCTTACTTTTATACCTTTGGCTTCACCAGTGATTTCCTGGTGTGTGCCAATGCAGTCTGCAAATTTGCGGTTGTAGATGGTGTCTCACTACACATATTCTGTTCCTTAGATAGGACTAAATTCCACCTCCCCTCAATATGAAAACCCAGATCTCAAACCTGGCTCAAAATGACCCAAGTATTATGGTGAACTTCTTGGACTAACATAATTTGGTAGGATTGTACTCCTGCATAGCCTCTTATAAACAGTTTCAGAAAGACATGTTGTCATTTTGAATCACATATTTCCTTATATCCTGCACCATACTTAAACTGTGTATATATCCAACTGTTATAGGGTCTGACGTCCTACTATTGTAAATTTTTTGTCCTCCATGGTTTCTATGCAATAACTTGTCAGGCTGTGCTCTATTGGCTCATTCATTCCTTCACATGTGAGAGTCAGGTATCCCTCAGCAGAGTAAGAACCATGTGATCCATTTATTCACAATCAGAGGCCTGATTCATTCCATTAAAAGTGAGAGTCATGTGTGACCAGTTTACCAGTTCCATGGATGTCCATGGCCCATCCCTCTTAGCCCTTTCCCATAGATGGCTAGTAAACTTGCAACAGCAGACTGGGAATGATGTGTATGTTGCTACCCACATTTTTCCCAGTAGTGGAGGGCCTACCATGCCTGGTAGGCATTACAGATGTTGCATGCTAGACTGCCCCCCTTTCCCCAAGATTGGCAACCACAGCCATTTATGCCCATCCTCCTCCACCTGACCCTATCTAGTGCCCATGCTGCTAATTCAATTGAGGGTTACTGCTAAAGTTTAACCATCCAGAATCACTCATCATCCCTGCCAAGGGGCACCAAAACTTACTTACCTCAGATATCTTGACTTGAGTTTCTAGCACAGCCAATATATTTCTATCTAATACATGGCGTCTTTAAGAATGGAACTCTCCTTTGTGGCATGGCCCTTCATTTCAATTTGATTGGTACACTTTATTGCTTTTCCCTGAACCATAAACTCAAAATATCATCTTGAATGTTTCCTGATCGATACTCTTCAGCAAGCTTCTTTAAGCATTGTTTAAATTATGGGGATTAAATACTCTGCTGCCTTCTTATATAGGATCTTGCTCATCTACTTGGGATTTTTCCTTGCATTCTCCAATACTAATTTTCCACATCAAATCTCACCCACAAGGTGTGTACATGAAACTACTTTCCAGGCATTTAAAGAAATGCAGAAGTTTGCCTTTTTCCTTTAGCAAACCTATTCCGAGTCATACCTGCATTCTGTAAACATGTTACACTTTTGCTGTTTGCCTCAGTTCCATAACATTTTAAGCAGTTTTTTGTGACTTTCCAAGACTCTCCAAGATCTATGACTCTCTCAGTGGGCCATGTAACAAATGGCCTTATATAACTACCACAAAATAAATGAATTAACTTTTATCTCACAACTCTGGCACCACAACTATGAACCATATATATATATATATATATATATATATATATATATATATATATATATATCCAAAAAAGCACATTGGAAAACACAAAAATCAGTACTAAAATGCAAGCAGTCATAACACCAAATTAAACAGCCAAGTTAATCAATTAATTAAACAAGAATCTCAGTAGGTCCTCTGTACTGAAGCCAATACGCTGATGTATTAAGTTCTGGTACAAAACGATGAAGCCCTGATGGTGACCCATTTGACCAAGTTCAAGTTGCTGCTCAAGCAATAGAAGAGCTGGGCAAGGAGAATGGAAATGGACCAACTCTGATGGCTCATCCTTCCTGGCAACTTCACCAACTGACTCCTATGCAAGAGAATGCCTGCACAAAAACGGGCTGTGACTGGGAGGGCATAGGCTTTGCATTTCCAAGATGGTGATGGTAACCCACCTGGAGACACGTGGGAGTGAGCACACACCAGGGGAAATGCATTGGGGGCATGGGCTGTCATGTATATGGGAGTGGGTGAGGGAGTGGAGCCAAGTAGTTCCCTGGCCTGGGGACAATTAGGGTCCATCCTGAAACACAGACAGCCCTGATCTTGGACAGGGGAGTCTATAATTTAAGGGTTTGGAATGAGGATGTCCTCTTGTTGCAGCTGGATGAAAGAAGGAAACATCAGCAGGAGCACAGCCACCTCTGCAGCTATCTACTTGACAAAAATCTTCTGGTCAGAAGTTGCTCAGGAGCAGGTAAGACAGCCTCCATCTAAGAAATGGGATCAGGATCTATGGGCGAAGGGCTTGATGGTCAATCAGTATGGAGAGAAAAAGCATCTAGAGAAAAAATGATGAAATATTGAATTTAAGAATGAGCATAAATTATTTTTTTCTTAAACAGACTTTATAATATTTTTTTCATTTCTCATAGTAGTACTGACTTGAGTTAAAAACTAGTCCATTTACTGAATTAATATTTGATAAATAATCTGCATAGTGCATATCAAGAGTGCTTATAATATTACACTTCTTACTATCCTTCATATTTCTTCTAATTTGACCCTAAATGTTCTTTTGGTCTGCCAGAGAGAGAAAATGAGTATCTACCACCCAGTAATGTTGCAATGACAAATTCCATTACCATTGAGTATGTGTATTCGTTCTGATGCAATCACTATTGCAAACTGTACAATGACTACACTGACACGTTAAAATCATTCAATAATACTTACACATGCTAGAATTATTTAATAATACAATGTACATTCTCCCACCTTTGAATTATTTCATTATATTAATCTCAGTTGTTTTATTTGTAGAGTATGCCT
The DNA here is from genome assembly GCF_019279795.1 of Protopterus annectens. Lineage (NCBI taxonomy): Eukaryota > Metazoa > Chordata > Ceratodontiformes > Protopteridae > Protopterus > Protopterus annectens. Next base: position 313,661,248 of record NC_056736.1, on the reverse strand, counting down.
ACTTTGGGAGCATCAAAATTATATTAATTAAACAGTAGTGAGGACAATAAGATGCCTTGCCATTCCCGCCTTTAAGTAGACACAATCAAAAGTTTTTGCCATACTATTGAGCACTTAATAGTACTTACCTCCCAAACTGACCATGACTATCCATGACAATCCTGGTGTAAATTTGTGTCTACTTGGTGATTTGAAGGAAACCATGCTACATCATAAGGAGCAGCAGCATTTTTTTCATAATGTTATATTTTTTTCTGCCATTTTGTGAATGACAACCCTACCAGTCTCTGTAATCTTAAACATAAAGGAGCAGCTTGCAGCTCTCTCATGGAAACATCCACCATAAGAGGTACAGCAGGCCACATTTTGTCAATGGCACCTTACTGTCCTCCCATGGGGTGGGGTGTGGAGTGAATGTAAGTTATAAAACTTGTAAACAAATTTGTTTTGAGGCATGGCCTGCCCAGCCACAACTATAGAATGATGTGTTATTTTATTTATGCAGTTGTGTTTTAGTACCTGTTTTCCAAGATGACCTTACAACTTGAAATCTGCTTTTCCCTGTGCAGACTGATGCCATCAGGTTATACTATGTGCTTTCCATTTGAAGTATTCCATTGTTTAAAGTTTTAGTATACATGCAGCATCTGTAACTCAGTAATTTATTTGTTTCCTTTATTTATTTATGTTTTATTGAGTAAGTTCATCCCTCTTGGCCTATGGCCTATTTTCAGGAGAAACACAAGATGCTATTTGTATTTACTAGAGGAAATATGGTCAGGGCATTGTGGAAATTTCTCTACTCTTTCTGACCAGACCAAAGGCACCTAGAAGAGACAAGGATGATGAAGGAAGATAGGCAAGAAGCAGAAGACTTCATTACGGACGTGCTGGCTAAAACTTAGGATATAAATGATAACTCTGTGAAAATTACCATGCATTAGATAGTAGGACAACCAAACTCACAGTTCAAGCAGTTGATATACATGAAGAAATTAGCAGCTAATGCATTGTGGAGATAAAAAATTAGCAGCTAATATATTGCAGAGATGTTCTTCATGCTGATCACAGTAGCCTTAACTATATGGTTTATATCCTGTATATAGCTAGCCAGCTTCCAAAGCTCTAGAACACCTTTTTTCCCCCCAAACTGTTAAGCAGCTCAAGCTGAGCTGACTAAAAGACAAGTCTGGGTGAGAAGTCTTTCACAGTTTACATTCCACCAAGCAATACACTCCTCTGATCAGGAATCAGGATCAACAGTTGGCTTGTGCTTTCCTTTACCGGGCAGATAAGTTCCTCTTTGGGAAAAAAAAAACTTCCATTTTCTTATATTTACTGATGTTTTGTTACTTTCCTCTTCAGGAAAGTTTATTTTAAAGCTAATAGTGTTGTGTTTTAATCAACTGTCTCAAGACTGTAATATACTTTTAAATGGAGCACTCATTTTTTTCTGTCAGTTTAAAAGTAGTGTAAACTAACTGATAACATATTTTTTCTGGAGAAATTGTGTTTATTTTTCTATTGTGGGTCTGCCACACTGTTTGAAAGTGCTTGCTGCTGTGTTTTTCTGTCAAAAATAGTACATTTTACAGACTGGTAGCTTTACAGGCATTTATTGCTTGCCTTCCCTTGAAAGAAGCATCATTTTCAGCTTGACCATGGAAAAGATTGTTGGTCCCATGATCACTCCTTCTTCCAGCCACAAAAAGAAAAATTTAAGCAAACGGTCTTTGCCACCATACCAGGCTAGAAATTTGTGTCAGCCACAGGTGGGTGACTCTGCTATGGCCATTTGTTGTACCTGAGACCACTCATCCTTTACCCTGCATCCCTCTGGTGTCACACCTATAGCCACTATGGACCAGGGATTAGACGCATACTCTGCAGCTGTTGGAGTCCGCTCATTGGGCAAGGGGCAGCCATTATTGTCAGTCCTGGCAGAGGGAACAGGGATGGTTCCCTGTTGTCAGAATGCTGCGCTCATCCCTTTGGAAGCAGCAACTGCCATTAGTAACATGGTTGGGCCCATTCTTCCTGTCAAAAAGAAACAGAAAACCAAACATGTATCGACTACTTCTCAAATTTCTTTGGATAGGAGCAGTTTTACTGTGACTAGCTCAGGGTTTATTTCAGGCTATTGACCCTTCTTGTAAAGTAATTTTTGGTAAATGAAAGAGGGATGCCTATTTTCATGTGGAGAGATTCAAGATTCTGAATCTAAACAGGAAGATGCAGGGATGGATTCAGTCTTTTGTCCTCAGATTTGTGGAGGTTTCTCTTTCTCATTGTCCTTGTGGAGGTTTCTCTTCCTCTGAGACTATTCCTAGAATGTCCCAGTGTTTTCAATGAGAAAACACTGAGGTTTCTCAGTCCCTCAGAAAATACTATGAGTTGTTGGAGAAGGATTTTCCATAAACCAAACCCATTCCTCCTGTCCTGTCTGCTTTAGAGGATGTGTCTTACCACCTGCAATTTTCCTGATAGTCAGCCAGCTGTCCCTAAAAATGCCAATGGGATGTATAAAGTTCCTGAGTCTTTTATATTTTAATCACTATTCCCGAACCTGACCCAGCAGCTGCAGCCTTAGTTAACTCCACTGCTGCGATGCACTTTATTAATTCCAGTCCTACTCTTTCTAAAAAGGATGGGAAAATTATTGATAGGCACGAGAAAAACTGTATACTTCTACATTGATTTTCAGAATTTTACATTGTCAGACTCATATGTTAAAATCTGCTCTGACATATTGTGAAAGTATTAGGAATGTCTTTTCGACAGTTTATTCTTGCAAAGAAATATCTGCTTTAAATAACTTATTTTCTTCTATTGCATAAGTCACTACTCATTGTTTGCAGTGTATGTATGATTCTGCTGATAATTCCTCCAGGGCTGTGGCCAGTGGTACTGTTTTAATGAAGTTTGCTTGGCTGCATTCTCAGAACCTCCCAGATGACAACAAATGAGATTCTAGATTATCCTATGGATAGACATTTAGTGTTTGGTCCCTCTGCTGCAGAAGTGATCAAAAAGAGTGATGAAATGGGATTTTTCAGCTCTCCATTTCCAAATTGGCCAGGGGATTTTCATTCTGCTCATCCTTCTTTTGGCAAAAAAAAAAAAAAGAATAAACAGTCTCAACAGAATTCTGGTTAATAGGCATTTAAGAAGAAGTGGCAAAGAGATTCCAAAAATAAATCTCTAATCTCCAAGGACAGTCCAAAAAGTCTGAATGACTGTTCAAGACACATTGTGACCCCCCCTCCACCCCTGCCCCTTTGCTCTTACAGAAGGTCTGAATCTCTATTTTTCTTTTGGCAACAGATTGTTTCAAAAAAAGGGTTCAGAAAATCATTCTTCAGGGTTACAGATGGCAGTGGGAGGGCATTCCTCCTTTCCAGGGGGTCATTCCACATCCTGCAGATTAGACTCTTTTGTTACCACCTGATCTTCATCACCTGCTGTTCCAAAAAGTGATTGAACCAGTTCCTCCTTCCCAGTTGGGGAAGGGGTTTTATTCAAGGATGTTCCTAGTGCCAAAATGATTGCAGACCAGTTCTGGATCTTTCTTTCCTAAACCTGTTTGTGATAGTGCCCATATTCAAAATGATGTCACGTCACAGCCTGTTACCTCTTCTTCCACTTTCAAGTTTCATGATAAGCATGTTTTAAGTCTACTGTTATCATCACATCCCTGTTCATTAAGACTTCATATGTTTCTTAAGCTTTTGTGTGTCCGGATCATATTGTCAGTTCTCTGCCTTACCTTTTGGACTACCACTACACATACAGTGTTTACAAAGTGTCTAGCTACAATTATAGCTCATTGAAGGCTATGGAGTATCAACATTTTCCATATTTAGATGATTTGCTTATCTTTTCAGAGTTTCAAAATGTCAGGAATCTCTTTCTTGAGTGAGAGATCTCTTGCACAAGATTAGATTCCAAGACAAGTCTTTCTTGACTCCCTCACAGAGAGTTGTGTTCAAGGGGAGACAACTAGACAGCTAAGTTCAAAGAATTTTTCTTCCACAGAAAAAAAAAGATAAATCTTTATTTAGACCTAGTTCTAAGGTTTTCCATTCAAACTTCAGTCACTGCAAGGGAATTCCTCAGAATTATGGGTCTCATGTCCTCTGTGATTCTCATGATAACCCTGACAAGCCTACACATGACAAATAAGCAGGGGTATCTGAAATCACTTTGGTCCCAGTATCAACTCTCTGTCTTTTCAGTTCCCAGTACTGGGGTTTGTCAGAAGAAAACATTGTTGGTGGAGACAACAGATATCCTCACATCCTGGTCTATCTTGGTCTTCCCTACTCCCTCCCTGCTCCAAAGCAGTGTGTCACCACAGATCCTTCAGACTTTGTTTGGGGAGCAATTTCAGGAGGGATAAACATACAGGGGGTATGGAACACCAAGGATAGATGCAAGCACATAATTATTATGGAGATGCTTGCCTTGATAAAGGCACTCAACTCTCTGAACCATCTTTGGTCCCTGGGACCTCTTCAAGTAATTACAGACAATACCACAGTCAAGTGGTACATCAACGAGCAGGTGAAACCAGTTTGTACCTCCTTTGCAGAATAGCCATGTTAGTTTAGAATATAGCTTCACATCACAATCTTACTCTACAGACATCCTAAATTCTATCCGAGCAAAACTGTGTGTCAAACAAACTGAGTAGGACCAGGGCAGATCCTCACAAATGAAAAGTATATCAGGGGGTCTTCCAAGATTTGATCCATCTGTGGGGAGTTCCTCAAGTAGACTTCTTTGACTCCTCTCTGAACAGTCAACTGGCCAAATTCTGTTCCAGGACTCCATGCAAAAAGCCCTGGAAGACAGATGCCTTTCCTTTTTCTTTTGTCAGCAATGTTCCTGTATTCCTTTCCACCCTTTTCACTAATATCCAGGGTACTTCTGAACATTCAGAAGGAATTCCCCAAGATCATTGTGTTGACTCCCTTCTGGCCAAGTCAACCATGGTTTTCTCTTCTTTTGGAAATGGCTAGGAGCAATTAACACAAGCTGCCTCACAGAATGAATCTACTCACAGAAGAACAGGTGTGTTTGTTACACCCTGACATCAATCACATTCAACTGACTGCCTGGATGATAGGGTCTTAATTCCTTTTAGGCCCTTGTTTTCTGAGGACCTGCAGGAGATACTAATGGAGGCAAGAAAGCCTGCTACTAGAAAATCATATATTAGCAAATAGAAACAATATTCTATTTGGGGCCAAAAACACAACTAGCACCCATTCTGTGCAGGTTGTTCTTTGTTTTTTTTCAATACTTGTCTGAATTACTGTCATATGGCCTTTCTTATTCCTCTGTCAAGGTTCATTTATCAGCCATTTCAACATGTCTACCAATGAATCCTCCTCTTTCAAGGCAGTGTCATGTCAAAATAATTTTGCAAGATGTTTTGCATAAGAATTTTCCAAGTAAAATGGTGGCCTCTCCACGGGATCCTAAATTTGGGTTAGAGAAGATAACACTTGCTACATTTGAACAACCTAATCTGGCTGACTTGAGGTTCTCAAACTGGAAAACAGTTTTACTGATTGCTCTGACCTCTGCAAGAAGGGTATCTGAATTGCAAGCTCTTATGGTGAGTCAACTCTACTTCATTTTCCATGTGGACTATGTTTCTTTCAGAACGGGTTCTTCTTTTATACTTAAAGTGGTGTCTGCGTTTACTTTAAGCCAAAATGTCCATGTCCCCATTCTCTTTTCTGAACCTAAAAATGAGCGAGAAAGAATTCTCCATACTTTTGATGTCCCAGACAACGTAGGTACTATATTGACAGAACTAAATATTTCAGATCTTCAGATCAATTGCTCATTTCTTGTGAAGATAGGAAGAAGGGAGATTCAATGCCAAAACAGACTATTTCCAAGTGGTTGTCTAAGGCAATTACCTTTTGTTATACTCACCATGGCAAACCTATTCCAGGCAGGGTCAAGGCCCACTCTACAAGAACTTTAGCTTCACCTATGGCTTTTTGGAAAGGGTTGAATTCTAGAAGTATTCTATAAGCTGGTGCTTAGTACTCTGTATGTACTTTTACAAAGCACTATAGGTCTGATCCTTCTCTGGGTCTAGATCAAGCTTTGCTAGGGCCATTATCCAGGGGCTCCTGGACCCTTCTCCTTCCACCTCCCAAATATAGTTAGCTATGGTAACCTACCCATGTAGCTAAGGCTACTGCAGCAGTGATCATTATAAAACATAGTACAGCCATGTAAGCTGAACTTAACATAACAGTAGATGGTCAAATGATCACCACTGCAATGGCCATTCTCTCCAACCACCTTTTTTTTGGTGTGCTTTTTATGCCAGGTTCTGGACATTTATTTTTGTCATTCTTAGCATTCTCCTTTCAGGGCCCACACTCACTCTCTATGTTGTCAGGAAAGCTCTGAAGGGCTTCTCACCAAAACTGGTCTTTTAGTCAGCTCAGCTTGAGCTGCTTGACAACTTGGGCACATGGAAGGTGCTTGAAAGTTTGTAATGTGGCTGGCTATTATATGCTTGGCAAGACATAACTCATACAACTACGGCTACTGCAGCAGTGATCATTTGAACATCTACTGTTATGGTAAGTTCAGCTTACATGACTGTACTTAATGTTGTGGAACAGACAGGGAATGAGCTCCAAAAAGATTTTAAACTATGTGAAGGAGAAACGGATTCAATATAAAAGCAACGCAAGGAGAAATGAGGCCTGGAATAAGCATGTAAGGATGTAATGTAATTCAGAAAATATAAGTAAAAACAACATGGAGCATACCAGTTTTGTACACTTGAGAAACAAGGTGAGGTCTGTAACTGCAGCCATGTAAGAATTTATTAACCTTTTGCTATGTAAAAGACAGATTTTGGATAGATCTGCATTCTGGATACCAATACTGAAACCTCTGGTAGTTCTAGCAGGAGTTCTGGCATTTATTAATAATAGCACTAATTCAGCTGGAAAGACAAACATTTATGATGTGCATCTTAAAAATTAAGCTGCTGTGTTTCACATGAAGAGGTGTTTTCAGGCGCTTTTTGCAGAAATGCCATGCTCTGCTTTTCATTTGTAGTCTTTTCATACTTAAAAAAAAGATTGACTGTGCTGCATACTTTCTACTAATGAAAACATGATTAAGACTGCCAGAGCCATATCCTGGTCAAATGATGCCCAAGGCATGGTAATGTTTTGAGCCCCCCCAAAGTAGTCCCCACCCAGCAGACACCCCCCAGGCATTTGGTATCCCATTACTTGCCTATTTCTCCCCACTTACCATAAACAGTGTTCAAACTTGTCAGTGTGCACACTATTTTCTTTATTTCTACAATGATTACAGATATTTAGTTTTAATTTAAAACTTTTATTTCAAATTTTGTAGCACAAAAACTGATAGCCATTTGCTGAACAAAACAATACAGTCTCACAATGAAAACAGACTTAGCACAAACAGTAAATGTCTTTGCCCTTGAAACACACATTCATTGAGTCAGCATTTAAAGAAAACCATAGGCCCCTTGCACACATTTTTAGGACCATTCATACATGCATGTGTTCTTGATTCACTGTCCTGATGTATTAAATTATTTTCATTATATAATACATCACCACTTGTTAGAGTGTGTTTAAAGGTGTAGTTTTAAACATCTTTCAAAACATATAAACCAATAATGGCAAAACTACCCATTTCAGAACATTTCAACAATAAAAGGACACTCAAACTTCTGTCATTATCTACTAATAGCCAATTTGCACAGTCTCTTTAGAAGTAAAAGTCATCTGAGTAATTCCACATTAAAGACATCCGTAACTAATGAAGAGGTTGCTGCTGGCAAACAACTTTACATTTCAGTGTTTCATATACAAATTCAGTGCCTGCTGCTCTTAAAAAATAAATTGCCTATATTACATTAAGAAAAAAGGTAAGCTGATAAAATTGCAATAGAGAATGTCTGACAAACTGACATAGGTTCATAGCTCCAAGGCATTTCATCCAAAGAAGGACACACTCCACAGTATTACCAATCCAACTACATGGTGTGGGAGTAGAACCCACAACCTTCTGTACCAAAGGCAGGTGTGCTACCTGCTGTGCAACTAATACTACTTTCAATTTTGATACCACAGTCGTGGATTTGCTAAATAAAATAGTTGCACATTTAAGACAGACCACATGAGCAACAGTAAACTTCTCTTCTCTTGAAACTCACGGTACATTGAAACTCACAATTATTCCTTGAAGATGCACTGAAACTCACAACTCCTTGAGTAATCTGGTAGTTGATGTACAGGATTTAGGCTCTTGACTCCTGTAATCAAGCTAGTGTGTTTGAGCCTGAGCAAGTAAATTAACCAACCTGGCCCCCTAACTAGGGCATTACACACACACACATGCACACGCACACATGCACACGCACGCACGCACACACGCACACTCCCATACACACCTCTGCTGTTGTTGAAATCTGTACTTACTGTTCAGTCCCTGCCTGGCTGCTCTTCTCCCTTTCTATTCTCTGGCTGGCTACTGTTGGCATTCAGCTTCAATCCTACAGACATCATATCAAATCCATGTTGATAGATCTTGAACGGCAGTGATTGTTTTCAAAATCTCCCATGGTTTCCCTTAGGACAGCATAACTTTCTAACCCTGAGACTTCTGGGGCTTACTGTTCTTGTAAAAAGTCTCCTGTGAGGTCCTAAAGCCCACATGTGTTCCTACTTTCTATGGAGAGGAAGGGACAGAGTTTTATCAAAATCAATAATAGGCTGTTATTCTTTGAGAAAGGGGCAGTTTGACTAAAAGCTGCATAAAAGGGAGATATGCTAAGTGTGGCTAGAAAGGGCAGAATAAGATTTATTATGTGGAAAATGTATTAGATGTTCTAAAATAGGACATTTTTGGATGAACTGTCAAGTTAAGGATAATGTTGTTTCAGCAATGAAAATATTTGATGAACATTCTGAGGAAGCTGAGAAACATTTGTGTGTGTGCATGCATGAGATTTATAAGGTTAGGCGAAGGTTATCTTAAAATATGATATCAGAGAAATACAGTGACAGAAGAATGAGAGTAGAATTAATGACAATGGAGGAAATATGTGTACAACAGAAAGGAAGAGATAATACAGCATATGAAACAGGATATCAACATTGGTAAAAGCTGAAAGGATACCCATTTTGGGTGGAATTATTGAAACAATTAAAGTGTTCTTGTCAGACAATTACAGTTAATATGGGAAATATTGCAATAATGGCTGGCAGTGAGAAAATGAGAAAACAAGGCTATGTAAGTATAAAATTTCTACTGAGAAGAAGTTATAATTAGGACATTAAGAAAAGGAGGCCCTTAACCATGGCTAATACTGCTTATAAAATACTTACAAAAATTATATAAGTAACAGTAAGATTACTGATGCATTTATGTCAAAGAGTTAAAATTTACAAGAATTATTATTATTATTATTTTTATACCCTCCCAGGAAATTCTTCATTACCTCAAATACCCTTGTCCACCACTTCCCACCAAGGAATCCTGTTCACTTGTTCCATTCCACAGTGAGAATCACTTGGTAGAGATAAGAATAACTTGTTAAGTCCTGGGACCAAGCTTACCTTCAACTTCATTGTATGCGTCCCAGTCCCCATCTGCAACTCCTCTGGGTTCAATTTTGCTGTCCTCTGAGGAGAAGCATGCTTCCACACACTGGCTACCTATCGGCTTTACTGCCGCTAAACACCATGACTGTTTGGGCTCAGCTAGTAAAAATTCACTGATGCCTAGTACCCCAGTAGCTGTTACTCTTGTGGCAATTCAGAGCTGCTTCCTTTCCCCTGGAATGAGTGAGCTGGCAATGACCATTCACTTTCATCCTAGAAGGTCAAATGCTAAAGGCACCAGAGTCAGTATATAATCTTGGATCATCTGCAGCGTAGTAAGGACTTTATACTTCTACACCATGGAGTTGGTATAAGAATTGTTAAATATTTTAAGGGATTATAAGAACTTATTAAGACAAACAACCTAAAATGATAAATGGTGGTGGGTAATGCTATGAAAACAATCAACAATATAAATCATGGAGTAATGTGTAGAATTTTAAAGAAATATAATTTAGGTAGAAAATTCTTAGTTCTGGTTTTGGAAATTTGTATTACCTGATCATTTGTCAGTGTGTTAATATTTTTTAGGGATGATGATTTTTTGTATAATAGCATAGGCTATCCTCTTAGCCCAGTTTTATTCTGTATGGTTATGAATGTAGTAATAATTAAGTGGAAGGAGTACACAAAACGACTGAGGTTGGAACTGCAAGAAGATGCTCACCAGTGGGAGTAGGGAGCCTTGAGCAGCCTACCTGTCCCTGTAGGAAGTGACCTCAGCACAAGAAGCTGTAGTAATTGGTTGTTTTGGACTATTTCTAGCTCTTTTGTAGTTCACTGTTTAAAATCCGCCTCTGGGCATTTTTTTCTGGCTATACTGCTCAGACAAGCTCCTTGTGGTTCTGCAGAGTGGTCCTAGCAGCAGGGAACTCAGAAAAGCGACTACTTTCTGGATTTAAGTATCTTTGCTTTTTTTCACTTGGAATAGCTTCTGTAGCTTACCCTGAACTAGCTTGAACTGTTTTTTTAACTGTTTGCTGCATTATTTTAAAATCTGCACTTAAAGCTGCATTTTAGTCGAATTTGATCGAAAGTTTGTTTGTTTGTTTGTTTAATTTAACTGTGGAGGCTGCCCACTAAAGTGTGCTAGCCTGTGTAACTAATTTATCACTGTTTCTGCATTTTCTGTGTGTTTCTACAAAAAAACAAAAAAACAAAAAAATAATCCTTGTTTTCCTGCCTCTCCTCGACTAGTTTAGACCAGTTTACAGGCATTGCTGTATTCTGGGCTGTGGTGTAGTTCCTGTGTTGTCCATTACCTTACTTGGATAGAAGGAAGTTTCTTTGCTCACCAGTGGGAGTGGGGAGCCTTGAGCAGCCTACCTGTCCCTGTAGGAAGTGACCTCAGCACAAGAAGCTGTAGTAATTGGTTGTTTTGGACCATTTCTAGCTCTTTTGTAGTTCACTGTTTAAAATCCGCCTCTGGGCATTTTTTTCTGGCTATACTGCTCAGACAAGCTCCTCGTGGTTCTGCAGAGTGGTCCTAGCAGCAGGGAACTCAGAAAAGTGACTACTTTCTTGATTTAAGTATCTTTGCTTTTTTGTCACTTGGAATAGCTTCTGTAGCTTACCCTGAACTAGCTTGAACTGTTTTTAACTGTTTGCTGCATTATTTTAAAATCTGCACTTAAAGTTACATTTTAGTCAAATTTGATCGAAAGTTTGTTTGTTTAATTTAACTGTGGAGGCTGCCCACTAAAGTGTGCTAGCCTGTGTAACTAATTTATCACTGTTTCTGCATTTTCTGTGTGTTTCTATCAAAAACAAAAAAAATAATCCTTGTTTTCCCGCCTCTCCTCGACTAGTTTAGACCAGTTTACAGGCATTGCTGTATTCTGGGCTGTGGTGTAGTTCCTGTGTTGTCCATTACCTTACTTGGATAGAAGGAAGATTCTTTGCTCACCAGTGTGAGCGGGAGCCTTGAGCAGCCTACCTGTCCCTGTAGGAAGTGACCTCAGCACAAGAAGCTGTAGTAATTGGTTGTTTTGGACCATTTCTAGCTCTTTTGTAGTTCACTGTTTAAAATCCGCCTCTGGGCATTTTTTTCTGGCTATACTGCTCAGACAAGCTCCTCGTGGTTCTGCAGAGTGGTCCTAGCAGCAGGGAACTCAGAAAAGCGACAACTTTCTGGATTTAAGTATCTTTGCTTTTTTTTCACTTGGAATAGCTTCTGTAGCTTACGCTGAACTAGCTTGAACTGTTTTTTAACTGTTTACTGCATTATTTTAAAATCTGCACTTAAAGTTACATTTTAGTCGAATTTGATCGAAAGTTTGTTTGTTTGTTTGTTTAATTTAACTGTGGAGGCAGCCCACTAAAGTGTGCTAGCCTGTGAAACTAATGTATCACTGTTTCTGCATTTTCTGTGTGTTTCTACCAAAAAAAACAAAAAAACAAAAAAAAATCCTTGTTTTCCCACCTCTCCTCGACTAGTTTAGACCAGTTTACAGGCATTGCTGTATTCTGGGCTGTGGTGTAGTTCCTGTGTTGTCCATTACCTTACTTGGATAGAAGGAAGTTTCTTTGCTCAGCAGTGGGAGTGGGGAGCCTTGAGCAGCCTACCTGTCCCTTTAGGAAGTGACCTCAGCACAAGAAGCTGTAGTAATTGGTTGTTTTGGACCATTTCTAGCTCTTTTGTAGTTCACTGTTTAAAATCCGCCTCTGGGCGTTTTTTTCTGGCTATACTGCTCAGACAAGCTCCTCGTGGTTTTGCAGAGTGGTCCTAGCAGCAGGGAACTCAGAAAAGTGACTACTTTCTGGATTTAAGTATCTTTGCTTTTTTTCACTTGGAATAGCTTCTGTAGCTTACCCTGAACTAGCTTGAACTGTTTTTTTAACTGTTTGCTGCATTATTTTAAAATCTGCACTTAAAGCTACATTTTAGTCGAATTTGATCGAAAGTTTGTTTGTTTGTTTGTTTAATTTAACTGTGGAGGCTGCCCACTAAAGTGTGCTAGCCTGTGTAACTAATTTATCACAGTTTCTGCATTTTCTGTGTGTTTCTACCAAAAAAACAAAAAGACAAAAAAATAATCCTTCTTTTCCTGCCTCTCCTCGACTAGTTTAGACCAGTTTACAGGCATTGCTGTATTCTGGGCTGTGGTGTAGTTCCTGTGTTGTCCATTACCTTACTTGGATAGAAGGAAGTTTCTTTGCTCACCAGTGGGAGTGGGGAGCCTTGAGCAGCCTACCTGTCCCTGTAGGAGGTGACCTCAGCACAAGAAGCTGTAGTAATTGGTTGTTTTGGACCATTTCTAGCTCTTTTGTAGTTCACTGTTTAAAATCCGCCTCTGGGCGTTTTTTTCTGGCTATACTGCTCAGACAAGCTCCTCGTGGTTCTGCAGAGTGGTCCTAGCAGCAGAGAACTCAGAAAAGTGACTACTTTCTGGATTTAAGTATCTTTGCTTTTTTCACTTGGAATAGCTTCTGTAGCTTACCCTGAACTAGCTTGAACTGTTTTTTTAACTGTTTGCTGCATTATTTTAAAATCTGCACTTAAAGCTACATTTTAGTCGAATTTGATCGAAAGTTTGTTTGTTTGTTTGTTTAATTTAACTGTGGAGGCTGCCCACTAAAGTGTGCTAGCCTGTGTAACTAATTTATCACAGTTTCTGCATTTTCTGTGTGTTTCTACCAAAAAAACAAAAAGACAAAAAAATAATCCTTGTTTTCCTGCCTCTCCTCGACTAGTTTAGACCAGTTTACAGGCTTTGCTGTATTCTGGGCTGTGGTGTAGTTCCTGTGTTGTCCATTACCTTACTTGGATAGAAGGAAGTTTCTTTGCTCACCAGTGGGAGTGGGGAGCAGCCTACCTGTCCCTGTAGGAAGTGACCTCAGCACAAGAGCTGTAGTAATTGGTTGTTTTGGACCATTTCTAGCTCTTTTGTAGTTCACTGTTTAAAATCCGCGTTTGCATGGCTTTGCGTGGTTGTGCGCATAGCGCAGCATCGGTCAAACAAGGTTAAACTTTTTCTGGCTCCGCCAAGTCTGCTCTTCAAATTTTCCCTTAAGGAAGCTCTACTGTTAGTGTAACCAGACTACTTACTATATTATAAGCCTAGCACTTGTTCTCAATACTTCTCTACTAAGTAAGCACTCTCGTACTAAGTAAAGCACTACATCTACTTACCACCCCTGTGAATATCCACTTCCCTTAAAGGTACAGCACTCCCTTATACTGTTCTAGCATGTCAAGTGGTAGATTACTGGCGTCGTCTCCAATTCAGCTGGTCAATCTGTGTATCTTGAGACAATGCTACAATTGTCTCATGTACACAGACAACCCTCTCCTCCTCCCAACAAACACAAATACATGTGAGAGATGCAACTATATAGCCAAACTGGAGGCTGAACTCTCTCAACTCAGGGCTGGCATGACCAGACAGGAGGAGATGGCAACCACACACTCAGCAATCCCAGTCCCACATAGACCTACCACAACTGCAAACCAAACACATAAAAACACAAAGACATACTCAGAGGCTCTAATAAAAAACTTACCAAAACAACAGAGGCTCCCAAAGCAGACATCCAAAAATCCACCACCTCAAAACAAAACACATGCAACACATACTTCAATAAATCAGTGTGTCAACCAATCACAGCCCTTAAGGCCAAACACCTTGCCTGATACACTAGTAATAGGTGACTCTATAGTCAAACACACTGATGTCCCACTGACCAGGCTGAACAAGGAGAAGGTGACTGTGAGCTGTCTATCGGGAGCTAGGATCTGCCACATAACACCATCGAAGTCACTCCAAAGCAAGTACAAATATGACTCCGTCATTGTCCATGCTGGTGTGAATGACCTGAGACGTACCTCCCTGGACTACATGAAAAGAGACATAGAGGAGCTCTCCGATTATGTAGCCCAGGCTGGTATGACCCTGACCCTGAGCAGCATCTTGCCCTCACCAAGAATGATACCACAATACAAAGACAAGATGATCAGCTTTAACAATTGGCTCAAGTACTGGTGTCATTCTAAGGGGATCCAATGTCTGTCTGCCTGGGATGACATGTTGGACAAGCCACGCTGCTTCGCAAGGGATGGCTTACACCTGTCACCACTGGGCTTCCAGATATTGGCTAAGACTCTTGCCACTCCCATAGTGCCTTTTTTAGGCAAGGCTCAAAAGACAAACCCACCTCCTTAGAAAACAAAAATGGAAAAAAACTAAGGGTAATGCTGCTCAACACCAGAAGTCTAAATCTCAAGATGCAGGCACTTGATGCACTGCTCAGCATGGAGAACATCGACGTCTGTGCAGTAACTGAAACCTGGTTCAAGGCTCCGGAAAGCACCCCAGCACTACCAGGCTATACCTCGTATCATGCTTTTCGGCCCCAAAACCCGGGCCGAACCACAAAGGGAGGGGGAGTGTCCATATTCATCAAGGACACCCACACCTCCAGGTTAGTAACAACACATGAAGCATCAGAGACCATACAGGTGCAACTAACCATAGGCAAAACTGCTATACAACTGGTAGCATGTTACAGACCACCCTCCCAATCTCAAGAACCCCACTCAGCCTTCCTGAAGACATTGGAGGATATGAATGTATCACAAAATACCATCATACTGGGAGACTTCAACTACCCAAACATAGATTTGGTACATTATTCTAGCCCTAATACCCTAGCCCAAAGGTTCCTGGAATTCATAAATTCAAATGCACTGGAACAACTAGTCACCTCTCCCACTAGGGGAGATAATATACTAGACCTGATCATCACAAACATGGGGACAAAATGCTCCACACCGGAAGTATACCCCTCACTAGTGAGATCTGACTACAAACTAATCACCCTGGATATACATATCCCACCTCCACACAAAAGACCACAGTGAAAAACTTCTCAAAAGCAGACTTCACTCTTCTTAAGACTGAGATGGTATCCTTTAAGCCCACTGTGCCAGTGGATACCACATCCCACAATGCCAAATCCTTCACAAATGCTTTCTATGGACATCTCCAAGAATGCATGGATCATGCTATCCCAAACAAATCCAAGTCCCTCTCCACCAAAGGTAAGCATCCTGTCTGGTGGACCTCAGCCATAAACAAATTGTATAACAAAAGAAGGAAGCTACTGCACGTCAGAGCAAAATCCCATGAAGGGAAGACATCTCTGATCAACATTAGCACAAAACTACCTTCTCTCATAAAATCATCCAAGGCCAACTTTGAGAGAAAAATCACTAAGGACACTAAAGATAACCACAAAGCCTTCTTCAGCTATGTTAGAAACCTGGGCGGAAACCCTCAGATATGCTCAGAGTTGGTTCAAAACAACAAAAAATACACTGAACCCACAGATATTGCCAACATTCTGGCTGACAGGTTCAGTGCAAATTTCTCCCCTCCTTCACCCCCAAAAGAAGAAATACTTATCCCAGCTGAATGTAATCTCCCTGTCATCTCAGATGTCCAAGTGAGAACCACCCTAAACACAGCATCAATGGGACCTGACGGTATCCCAGGTTGCGTGTTACGTGAACTCCAAGAGGAGCTAAACCCACACATAAAAATGCTATTTAACCTTAGCCTTACTTCGGGATATGTACCTGAACACTGGTGTACAGCAACAGTGGTCCCACTCCACAAGGGGGGTGTCTCTACAGACCCTGGAAACTACCGCCCCATAAGCTTAACCAGCCTGGTCTGCAAAGCTATGGAAAGAATCATTATGGAACTCATAAACAGAGACATAGGGGACCTACAGACACTTGACCCCACCCAGTTCGGCTTTGTAAAGGGCAGATCCTGCCTTTTAAACCTGGTTGACTTTTGAAACAGTCACTAGAGCCATTGATGAGGGCAAAGCAGTCCATACAGCATACCTGGACTTGGCTAAGGCCTTCGACACAATACCTCACTCAGGCATCATAGATAAGCTCAACAGCTTAAAGTAAACCCTTATGTCACTAGATGGGTTGCAAACTGGCTAAAGGACAGAACCCATAAAGTTAAAATCACTGGAGCAATGTCAGATTCAAAGCCAGTCACAAGTGGTGTCCCACAGGGATCTGTCCTGGGACCCCTCTTGTTCGGCATTTATTTCTCAGATGTTAAAGCAAACATGGGAGGGCTGTGGCTGACAAAGTTCGCAGATGACTGCAAACTAGGCCATAGTCGATACACCAGCAGACACACACATCCTACAAAAGGCCTCACAGAAGCGGACAACTGGTGCGAGTCACGCCTTAAACTAAATGCCAAAAATGTATAGTCATCCTTTGGGAAAAACAAAGTACCCACAAATTATCACATAGACAGCAACCCACTGAGTACGGAAAAAGTAATCAGAGACCTAGGGACCCAAATCGACAGTGACCTCTCATTTGACACCCAGGTTGCCAAAGTGGTTAGAAAAACATTCTACCTTGCACACCTCATCATGAAGGGATTCACATCCAGATCCAAGGATGTCATTGTACCCCTATATTCCTCCCTCATCAGACCCATGATTGAGTACAATGCCCCATTTGGTATGTACCTCACTCGGCATTTGTAACAGCTGGAGAGACCACAAAAGTACCTCACCAAGAGGATCAAGGGTCTCCAACATATGTCTTATTCTGCCAGACTAAAGAAACTTAAGCTCTATTTAGTAGCATACCGCCTGCTCAGAGGTGATCTCTGCCTGACGTACAAGGCCATGTCCAATCAGGATCTGATGGACATGCTCCACCTCAAAAAATCCAAATCCATCAGGACCACGAGCTAAAGACTTAAACCTCGGCACAAGTATGAATAGGACATGCTGCAGGGATAGATTCATAACCCAGAGGCTTCCCATGCTTTGGAACAAGATCCCAGTTCGTATTAGGCAGAGCCCCTCACTGACTCTCTTCAAGAGAAATCTTGATGAGTGGATGGGAGATCGTAAGTTTACCCCAGGGGTCACATCTGTGTCACTGCTAGACAGGGGCACAGTAAACTAATTCTATTATATAAGGGGACCTTCATTGTGTCACTACTAGACAGAGGCACAGTATTCTAAATTTATTCTGTACATTTTTGTACTATTTCATGGGGTGGCAAAAGCCACATCACTATGGCTAGGCTTACAAATGCCCCAGGGCAGATAGCCTAGTACTATACTATGAAACTATGAAACTATGCTGTGGTGCCAATATTGTTGTCATACTCTGATGATATAGTATATAATTCATTGTACCAGGGATGAAAAACACCACAGGTTCATCACATGATAAAATCCATGCACCAATAACTCATATGTGTGTGTGTGTGTGTGTGTGTGTGTGTGTGTGTGTGTGTGTGTGTGTGTGTGTGTGTGTGTGTGTGTGTGTGTGTGTGTGTGTGTGTGTGTGTGTGTGTGTACACACACACACACACACATGGTATAGCAAGGATTCTTGGAATCATACACTAACTTCCAGACTCATGCAGACTCATGTCAACTTCCAATTATCCATCATAATCCACCAGATAAAAAGCAAGGAAAAGATTAATTTAATTTAGAAAGGAAGGACAATGTCAGTGTTGTATCATTCATCTGTTTCATTGCACTGTCTGTATAGTCTTCAGCAGATTTAGCCTTTAACTATAAATACAAAGAATAAATTGCAGTATATCTGCATCAGCCAGGAGTATAGCAAGTAGCATTACTGATGTCTTGAAATTGTGAATGTGTCACCTCCAAAAAATAGCCACAGATGTCTGCTCTGTACATCAAACTCCCATGTGAGCTACTTGCTTCCTCCCAATGTTAATTGCCTTTTTAGACTATAGATACACTAAAGTGAATGTCAGTTACTCATCAGAGGTAGCACACACGTTTAAAACTGAAAGATTAGACGGCTCGATTTCCACACCATATGTTTGGATTCATTTTTCAATCCTGATACCACATGGCAGATGTTGCACTTCTGAGTGCGCTGTCCTTCAGATAAGACATTGAACTAAAATTCCACCTGCCTGAATTGGTGGTAGCTCTGGATGTAAATGATCCTCTGATTCTTATAAAAAAAGAGTAGGTGTATTTTATTAACATTCCAAAAATTCTGATTTTCCCTTCTAGAGCTGTAACAACCATGTAGCGCTTTTTCTTCTATAATATTTTAAATACATTGCACAGACTTATCAGCTGTCATCTCCCAAACACATCTGATTCTGTTATACAGGAGATCTAAAGTTATTAATGAGATTTAAGCATGCGATTTATATTTAATGATTTTATTGGAGAGCTGTTAATTGATGAGATGTATATTAAGATGTTGGATGTATTAGAAAAATATGGTCTGAAAAAGTGGTTTTATCCATGAAAGCGCTCACCACCATTTTTATTATTTTTATACTATTGAATAAACAGGTTCTCTGCCGTTATTTACTTGTTTTATTTTATTTGATACTTCTTATTTTTTCTCATCACAATGCATACCTCAAAGTGTCTTCCAATTTCTTTGAACTCATCAGTATATAATATTTCCATATAACATATTCATACCCCCTTCTTCTGTCATCAAGATTTTAACAGTTTTTTTCCCCCACAAAGTGTATTTTTTTCTGTAGTCACACTTTGTCACTTTTTTTCTCCTCTATTCCCTTTCAGTCCCTTTAAAATCATTAATAGGTCATAATTATCATTTAATATTCTATGTACTTCTCAACATGAGGCCTCTGTCCCCATATCTCCTTTCTTATATTTACTAACTGTATGCCTGCAGAACCCCTACCAAAGAGAAATTACAACTACACTGGTATAGTTAAATAAATATTTTAACTATAGCAATATTCTCTGACTGCTGTGTTCAGTGGGCAGTCGTTACTCAATCACCTGTCAAAAGGCTGAGTATATGAAGAACTTCAGTGGTACTCATTAACGGTATTCATACTGTGCAGCTGCAAAATGATTCCCAAATTGAGGCAGCTTCCTAAAGAAACTATTAGTCTTCTAAAATGTTCCTTACTAGGTTTTAATCACATTTGTTCATGATTTATTATTGATCTTTCATCAATTCCCAAATATTTATAGATTCCCTATTTCTCAAGTTCTTTTGTATTATATTCCTGTCCTAAACTAATGTTTTCTTGGTGCTGCAGCTTTTGTGTTTTAAAGGTTGCTTTGGCACATCTATCAAGACCAAACAACATTCTTATGTCATCTGAAAAAGTTTTGACCACTTGCAGTTGTGCTTTAAGTTCCTCCTCTAATGAACTGTACAGTTTTAAATTACCCACAAAAAGAAGATGAGAAGTAAGTTTTCTGGGAGCCAAATTGTAGCTAGTCTGTTAAGTAGACAGCTTAATGGGTTATTCCCCTTTGAATTTTTATCCCTTGAATAATTTGTCCTTTATCATGGCTTAACTGCAAAGTGGTTTGCCACTGTTTCATGGTCAATGTAATGTAATTGGTCAGTGTAGGGTGCATCATATATAATTTAAAGCACTCTTTTATCCATGAATGTGGAATGCTGTCAAATGCTTTTTTGTAATCTATCCATGCCATACTTAGAGTCTTCCCCTTTTTACAGTTCTCCAATATGACTTTATTTAACAACAAATAATTTTTTCCAACATATGACTTTCTTTTGTTACACTTTGTTCTATTGCCATGACTGAGTTTTTTGAGGTGCACAGTAATATATCCTATTCACTTCTGTTATATTGCATGAATCTCTGTGATCAGTTCTAATCATGGTGTTCATTTGTTTTATCTGACTTCTGGCTTTTGGGGTTTTATTATTTATTTATTTGTTGACATTTGTTGACCAGGAAAGTATATTATTTCTTTTTATTTATTTTTTACTGACTTTCTGTAGTCTATTTCTTTCATTGATCTTAATATATCTGTCCATCTCTATTAAATCAATAGGCTCTTCTCTTAGATCATTTTCTTCTAAACTAAGAGCACATCCTTTGTTTGCCATTTCCTGCGTGCATTCTATAGAAAATTCCAGAGTATGTTCCTGTGCCACATTCTCTTCAGTTTCATCCTGTGTCATTTGTTGCTCTTTCATATGGATACTCACTGGCCTGTCACTCCACAACATTGACTGCGTCAGAGTTGCCATAGTTTCCATTTCCTTCCCTTCTTGGAAACCTCCTACTGAACTTTTGTACTAGTTTCCGATGGAAGGCTCCAAAGTGTCTTCATATGGCAATTGATCAGATGTTTCCCACTCTACTGATTTTTCCTTAATTTGGGGATCTGTTGCTCTTCCCTGCTGTGATGTTATCAGAGTTAGATTTTCTACATTAAATCCTTTACTTTGCAGGTAATCCATAACATCAGTTTCTATTTCTTTAACTTCTCCATTACTAATCCTCTTTTCTACTTTTTTTTCTTTGTTTTCTTATTTTTTGTATTGTAAACTACATATCTGGATGCCTTTGCCTGTATTTCTCTTCAGATATCTTTGGTGCAGCTCTTTTTGTGTTGATTATTTTGCTTTCTCCTTTACATAAATATTGCACCATATTAAATCCATTTTTCTTTTCCATGTCCATATTTCTTCTTCAGATGTCTCCTGCTCCTCCTGTTTCTCCTTAGCTGGGGGACTCATTGTTCCATCATGCTTTGATATAACCAGTGTAAGACTTTCTACACTAAATCCTTTGCTTTGCAGATATTCAATAACTTCAAATTCTATTTTTTAACTTCCACTTTACTAAACTTCTGTTCTACATTCCCTCTTTGTGATCTTATTTTTTGCATTCTGAAGGTTTCCATATCTGGATGCCTTTGCCTGTATTTCTCTTTAAATATCTTTGGGACTGCTTTTTTGTATTGATTAAATTGACTTTCTCCTTTGTGTAAATATTGCACCTTATCAGCTCTCCCTTTCATTCCCATGTCCATATTTCTTTTTTATACCCTTCAAAAATCTCTAGATTTTGTTCTTTATGTACATTGCCATTTTTGTATACATTTTTCTGGGAGAGTTTAGCTATGATGCCTTAATGTGGAATAGTATAAAATGCCTTTTGAAGGTCTAGAGATGTTGAGTGTACAGATTTGCCCTCATTCATTGCTTCAGTAATCTTCTTGAAAAAGTTGACCAGGGTCTCCTGTTAATGAATTTGAACTGGACTGGGTCAAGATTTTGTCAGTTTCTATGTCCTTATTTATTAATTCTATAATGATGCTTTCCATAGGCTTACAGATGAGGCTGGTCAGGTGTTTGGGCCTATAATTATCTGGATCAGATGATACCCTTTCTTTGTGCAATGGGATGACTGTTGCTGTCCTCCAGTCATCAGGCATGAAGCCTGTTTGGAGGCTAGTATTGAATAGCCTCTGCAGGGTGTTTGGCAAGTTCTGTTTCAGGCTGACCAGTGGGCAGTCTGGTGTGTCATAAAGTTCATGGAATTAGTGTTTTTGGCCTTTGATAGTGGCTTGAAAATTTGTTCTTGGGAGATGTGAGGGGAGGTGCAGATGCTGGTATGTGATCTGGGAATATAGAATGGAAGAGAGTAGATTGGCTATGTCCTCTGGATCTGAACATTTACTATTAAGTCTGCACATAGCTGGGCATTGTTTCTGAGGCTTCTCACATAGTTTCTGACAAAGTTAAAGAAGCATTTGTGGTTATTTTTCATCTGGCTAACTGGTTCTACTTCATATCTGAGCTTGGTTGATTTATTCAGTGTCTGGAGTTCCCTGTTTAACAAGAGTGAAAAAGTGATTTTTTAACATTTTAAGAATTAAATTTATTTTTGCAAGTAATGATTTCTTAATTATTATTATCATAGAGCCTGTTTGTATTTGGGTTCCAAAACAGGTTTATTATTAAATTTTGCTTTGTGTTTACTTCAGAAGCGTGACAGATGGTGTTATCCAGTTACTTACATGTGCATATGATTTGGCATTAAAGGATTTTGCATAAGCAGTAGAGCAGTAGGTAGGCAGAAGATTTGAATTTAATCAAGTCATCATTTTCTTTTAGCATATTAGCCTTTATGTAATTTCTGAATACCAAGGTATTGGAGAATGCTTCTGATTTCAGCCTTATGGCAAAAGTTACTGATTTGTGGTCCACTCTTACCAGGAAGGAAGGAAGGAACAATTGCTGGGGAGCAAACTGCCCCATATTGGTAAGGAACAAGTCCAGCATTTTATCACCCCTTGTTGGGGTGAGGACTACCTGGTCCAGAGAGTTTGCACTGATGACATCCAGAAATTTCTGGAGACACTGCCACCTTTAGTGCCTTTATCTAGTGTGGTGGGCCAGAACATATGGTAGGCTCTGAGGACCTGCACTGATGGAGAATTCTCATTGTTCTTGAACCAGGTAACCATGACAATGCATGTATCAATGTTTTCCAGGGTAAGGAGTGCTTGTAGAAAGTGAAGTTTTTTTTCACCTTTATGTTATCTGGATTCTGTTTTGTTATGAAGTTAGTTGTTAAACAGTAGCAGAGTAAGGCTAAAAGGACACATTACATTCTCATGTGGCAGAAATGACTAGTTTTATGAATATGTGTATCTCCTACAGTTATATCTAGATAGAAATAAAAAAAAAACTTAAATGTACTAGCAGTGTAATATATTATACTGCTCAACAAACAGACTCATTTTATTGAATAATTGTATCTGTCTAATGTGAGCTGACTCATTATAAACACCTCAACACATGTATGCCTTTCAGTTGCTCCATTTGAACTGCTTGAGATCTGTTTTAGTTTTCTTAGCTTGTGCATGAATCCTCAGGCTGCAACACGGGTGTATGACTTATGTGAGCTGGTTTGATCTTGGCACTAGTAAGTAAATCTTCAATGGAAGAACATCTCTGTCTCCTTGATTCATGTATGTTTAGGCCTTAGGCTTTTCCTGGTGTGATCATAATTAATGTCTATATTACAGGTATGTCAAATTCTAGATACTTAAAACAAGTTTGCTTTCTTCCAAGTCAGAGTGATTGCAGAGTGAGAATGATAAATTAAGAAGTGAAGTGAAATCTACTTTACAACTATTATTTTTTCCATACTACTTGCTTTCAGATCTGATAGAGCAAATCAAAGAAGATCTCAACGTTAATGTTATAATCAATAAAAACATAAACCCAGTTGAGATGACAATAAAACTTTAATTCTCCATAGCTATTCAACAAATGCCTTCTCAGGGAATCCGGACAAGAGAAGCTAACAACATATTGTCTAAATGATTGCTTTTTGTGGCTTTTATTTTTCTTACATGGGGTAGAATACAAATTTACTATGGGATGGAAAATAAATTTACTTATTTAGAGTTTTATAAGAACTACATTTAAGAGATTAGTTCTGGCAACAACAGAAAAACATGTTTCTTGTAGCAGTCATGAGAATTTTGATTTACTGTTACATTGACTAGTGATGAGACTTTTGAAAAGGTAATTGAAACCTTGAGTGATTTGGACATTACTCATTTGTCCATTTATTCATATGATGACATTCTGAATTTTGAATCTGACGGTGATTCTTTGTTGGGAAAATAGAAAAGGCTAAGAATGCATCAAGTTGCCCCACTATAAAATAAAAAAGAGATTTTATGTCTATAAAGTACAGCACATCAATAAATACATTTAAGGCTGTTTATAAACATGAATTATTTAATGATTTTTATTAACCATTCATGGCTGCCCAGGTAATATAACTTAAGAAAAGGTAAATAATATGTTTGAACTGAACTTAAAACTATCAAACATGAGATAATTATTTGCTTTACATATTACTATGATAAAATGTGCAACACTTTATTCAATAAAAATATAGCAGAGTTGATTTATTTACAGAATTTGTATGTATACCTTCTTGACCTTTTGAATAGAAGGGATACTTTAAGGTTTTTGAATGTGTAACATATATGGGTAACATATATCAATCTTGTATCCGACACATCAGCTCAAAGCAATTGTTGACACTCTGCCTAAAACTCATAAGAATCTTCATAATCATCCAGGTTATCTGACTGTATACAGAATGGGAGTCTTTCAGTAAAATGTGGGCATGCTAATAAAAAGTATTTTGAAGAAGTTTGTAGATACAGCAGATTCATATATTAAAATCAGAGGAGATAGAGAAAGATTTAGTATTATAGGAAGGTTATTTCTGTTATGTATTTTTGTGAAGTATCTGTACATATGCATTCACCATCAGTTTGGTATAAACGCAGTAGCACCTTTTCTGGGTTAGGGTCCGTATGCTTCCATTATGTTATGTTTACTTTATTTGTGTTTAACATAACTTGTTCATTTATGGAAATAATTTCTTTCTTCAAAAATGGAGGACAGCAATGGGAGCCTTCGTTGCTCCAGCATATGCCAATATTTTTATGACAGAGTTTGAAAGGCAATGCATATGTGTCAAAGATTTCATGACAAGTAAAGTAGTGATGCATGTTATGTAAACTGATGATTTCTTACTTTTGTGTAATGGTAGCAAAATTAAATGCACATAGTTTTGTTTATAGATTAAATGAAACAGTTTGGGAGATTTAATTGATATCTATAATGTGTGAAACAGAAGTTGGTGCCTCATATATTTTAACATGAGGTAGTGTTGGAAATAGAATAAAACTAAGAAGTTTAGAAAAGAAAATTCAGTTAGCACTATTTGTATATTGAGTGGACATCTCCCATATTTTCTTAGTGCTCCATGTTAACATGAATGTATTATATTGAATTTCATATTGCAGATAAAGAGGTAATGAATAATTTTGCAGAATTAAATGAAGAAAGATTACGTGAAAGAAGTTATGTTGAATCTGTGTTAAGAAAAGGTAGCAAACACATTTTATAATAAGATGAAAATATACCCCAACGTGTCCATATGAATTCTATGAGCTAAAAAGTTAAAAATCAAGAAAGATTATTATGTGTTATAAAGTGTATAACTTTTTTTCTGAAACTTTTGTATAAGTAATTAAACAAAATCGGAATATGTTGTTGTCTGATAGGGGACATAAGATAGCTTTTCTTATACCAGACCATTACCTGTGGGTGAATGTTTGTCATTTAAGCTTCCCCCGTAAAGAAAAGGAATGTTAATGTGGGATTACTTCAATGTTCACATTGTAGTATTTGTAAGCAGTTAATGAACTGTAATCAATCTGTGTTGAATAGTAAGATGGTGGAAATAATGGAATAGTTTCATGTTTAACCGGTATGGTAATGTATGACATTAAATATAATTATGAAAAAGAAACACGGTATATAGGCAGAGAAAATGAAAAGCGGAAATCTGGATATAAGAACATGTTTGAGGTGCTAAAATATAAATGTTCCAGTCCAGTGGCAATTCTCGTATTTAAGCTTTGTATGGAAACATTTAAATGCTTTAAGTTTCTGTTTTTTTGCATCTGTGTAGTTATACAGAGTGGAGTCCAACTACATGCATTTTATGCCTTAGAAGCCCTTTTGCTTTTAAAATTGATATTATTTCACCAAAATGAATAAATCAGCATTTGCCATGGCTATATTTCAATGATTTGATGACTTTTGGATTTAATGGTTGGAATATTTTTAAAAATAAATGTATTTGTTAAAATTTCAGAGGAATGACCAGTTTAACTCTTATTTAATTTATGAATACATATTTAAACATCTTGCAATTGTTACAGTGGTTTGAATTCCACATGAAGGCATTTGCCAAAGTGCTATGGAGAAAACGTTCTACTTCACTCCCAGCTCTGGGTGTGTTTTTGTGTTTCTTAAATATTTATCTTAGTACAACATAGAAGAAAGATGATAATTTCATTATATGTGAAGTAATACTGTAGTTAAGCAAGAATTGTCACTATTTCTTCATCTCTCACTTTAAAATCTCTATACTTTGACTGGCTGTTAGAGGAAGTTCAAAATGGAGCAGAAGTTACATGACAAAATCCATTTTCCTTTATAAAGTGTAGAAATTGTACACTAGAGAAACAAGAATATCAGATATTAGCATTTCTAGAATGTCATGTATGTTAAAACTTTTCATAGTTTTTTAGTGCTTACTTCAGAATTAGAAGAGTTTATACATCTATCCTCTTTGAATGAGCAACTGAAAAAAATGCTTTTTCAAGGTATGGGTTAATATAGTCCTTATGCATTCTAGACCATGGCTTGTCTGGTAATTCCTATAGTTTAAAAGGTGCATTTAGTAGTGGTTTACTGTTTGGCATTCATCTCACATCTTAATTTCTTTTTCCACATCCTGATGTGTGGTGTGTGCCATACATATGGTCTGGCTGATGCATTCATTTAGACAGTCCAGGGAGACCTTCATAAAAAATAAGCTTGCAGAAGAACTGTGACTCTAAATCCTCACAATGCATATCCATCTCTAACATGTAAGACTAGTTTTCGGAAATAGTTTAGCATGATGGCATATATTAATTACAGGGTAACCTTCCAAAACATAATCTTAAAATCATAATAAAATTAGATTTTTGTCTTTTAGCTGATTCATCTCTTTCATATGCACTAGTGTATTACCACAGATCACTAACATTAACAGCTATCAATATGGTCACACTTGCAGGCTTTTTCTGTAATATTTAGTGAGTGTAGTAGCATTAACATGCCACTTAACTTGTCTTAAAAAAGAATGCTGTGGTCACATACTCTCAGGTATTGTCAAACATTCTTAATAAATATATCCATGGAAAAGATTTTCATTGCAAAAATGTACCCCACTTCAGGTATAGATTTCTGTTTTAAAAAATCTTCTTGTAGCACTTGGGTCTATATCATAACTTCGAAGATTGAAATCTTCGAAAGTTAAAATATCGAACCCAAAACATCAAATGGTGAAAATAGCGAAGGCCCGGAACATAGAAATCTTACCTAAGGCAAGATTTCGGTGGGCTGTTATGTAGCTTCGCTATTTCCTCCACTGTGGTGTGAGAGTTATGGACCTTAGGGTTAGGGTGCAGATTAAGGTAAGTGGATAGTTAGTAATGTATGTATGTTGTAGTGTAGGCTTGTGTTTTGTTAACTTTATGTGTGTGTATTAATTAGTTTGTTTGTGTATAGATTTGTAGGGTATGTGTGTGATAGTTACGGACCTTAGGGTTAGGGTGCGGGTTAAGGTAAGTGAATAGTTAGTAATGTATGTATGGTTTAGTGTGGCATTGGGTTTTGTTAACTGTATTTGTGTGTTTTTTTTTATTTTGGTGTGCTTGTGTTGTGTGTATGTTTCTCGGAACAGCAAATTTTTTCCCTGGGATGATCAAGATGGCTGCCGACTAGTTTAGTCCCTACTCCTTGAGCTCCTCACAGCTATTTAACTTTTGGTTTTTTTACAACTTTATACCAATCTTTTTCCTCAGTTTTTTTTACTAAAAGATTTTATAAATCTTTTACTACGAATTTGGATTATTTTTTACTCTGGACTTCTTATCCAGGGATTTATTTTACCTCAGAACAATTTTGTTCTCTCTGCTGCTGGGACACCTGCTGCAACAGTCTATTCCTGGTTCCTGAAATCCTGTCAATTGCAGTTCATCTCTGGGCATGGCTACAAAATCCGACTCCATGGAGGCTCTGCCTACTAACGCCAAATTTTCTTCAATCCTCTCTCCTGCAAAAGATTCCAGTTCAAAAGACTAAGGACATCTAAACAACCTACTGAAACTTCCAAAGTAAGTAATAAAGACTTAAATGATTCAAATTTCCTTTTAGACGAACTAAAAGTAGCATTAAAGCCTATCCAAAGTGCTATCCAAAACTTTTCAGAACAATTTGCTGACTTTAGTAAAACTTTAAAGCAAATAAATGATAGAATGGATATGATTGAAAACAGAAATTCAGCTTTAGAGTTAAAACAGATTCATTGGAAAGTGACCTTAAGTCTAAAGATAAGATTATTTCTGATATACAAGCTAAACTGTTGGATTTGGAGGCCAGGAGTCGAAGAAATAACATCATTATTCGTGGTTTGCCTGAATCTTATGACAATAAAACTTGCTATCTGTGACTAAGAATATCTTTGAAACATTGTTAAACTGTGAAACATCTTCAAAGTCTATAATTGTAGAGAGAGCACATAGAGCATTACGTGCAAAGCAAGATTCTTCCACACCAAGGATTATTTATACTAAGTTATTAAACTTTCAGGATACTTTCCAGATCCTGGAAACAGCTAAAACTAAAAACAGTTCATATGGAAGTCTCACAAACTATCTTTTTCCCAAGATCTTCCTTCTCAAATTAAACTAAATAGACAAAAACTTGCCCCTATTGTGCTGACTTGATAAAAGAGGGATAAGATTTCGTATGTCCTATCCAAATACTTTGTCTTTTACAGTTAATGACAAAAGGTTTGTGTGCTCAGACCCCAAAGATGCTAAAGACATTTTTCTTAAAACATTTAAAAGCTTCCTGACACTGTATCATAATATGTTACTGTCAATGGAATACAAAAGTGTTATTTTTCAGACAATATTTATAATATAGGATGTACATGTCTGTTATGACCTAATCCTATTTCACTTCAATAACTTGTTTTGAATTTATTTTGTTTTAATTCTGATAAGTTTTAAATAATATTGTGCTATGACAGGCTTTCCAGATTTATAGATTTACTATAAGTGCTAAAACAGTCAAATAGTTATGTTTCTTTCATTTCCTTGCTTTGTGTGAAGGCAGTATACTAGTTTTTTTTAAAAGCTTTTAAATTACAGTCCCCTGTGTCAGTTATAAGATTTATGGAGGGAGAAACCGCGCCTCTCGAGACTCTTGAAGGAAAAATCTTCTGCTCATAGCTTCAGCTGCTGTTCTACATGATCGCACACTACAGACTCTCTGAGATGGATGGTGACATCATCATTTGTTGAAAGCATGACAGCTTCATACACAATTAAGCTTGTTTTCAGCATGTATTCAGCATCAGGAATGTTTTATTAGGACTTTCTATCATTTACAGTGTTCCTCTTCACACGTGAAGGATGTTTTAAGTTTAAATATGTCTTTCTCACACGTTACATTGCGATCCTATACATGTCTCTCTCGCGCCGAAGCGAGCAGTTACCTACATGCATTAGGATGGAAATTGTTCTTGAAACAAATGAACAGGTTAGTTTCATTTATTACAATTCCAGAAAATGGGTAAAGAAGAGAACATATATTTTCCTACAAAATGTTGTTTTTTTATGTTATCTTGAAAGATGCCAAAATGTTTAAATAGACAAGTATTACACTGTAGAACTGTTCATTTGAGAAATTCATGCATTTTTTCAGAAGCTTGATTAGGGGACTGCAGTTGGTGGTTTTGTTATAGAAAGCCTTTACACAAATGTAATGCTTGGAATGGATATCTTTAAATGTTATTAGCTAAACTTACCTGTCTATATTTAAACTTCTTGATTTTTTGAGTTTAGCCTACTTGTTTTTGTTCTATTTAGATGTTATAATGAGTATATTTATGAACACTGTGTTTTTACATCCTGTTTGCTGTATTGCTTTTATATTTTAGAAGGACAGTTTAACTATATAATTTAACAGAGCCATTAGTATAAGTATTCTAAAATTTATTTAAATTCATATGAAAGTACATTAATATTCATTTAATCTAGTGTACATACTGTAGTTTAAGGTACTATCCAATAGTTCTTATTTGTATTTATCTTTGAACATTAGATGGCTTAAAACCTATTCAATTTATAATATATCATTGTGAGCAGATGCTATATTACTGCTATTTAGACAGTTAGCTTACATCTATATTGAATTGTTTCTTAGAGTATGGTCGCTTGCAGGACAGTTTATGCTTTATTTGAACTATAGTTAAATGCTCATTCTATAGTTATTTGAGTTTTTTATCACACTTATTGTCTATTTGACTACTGGGAAAAAGTTACTAAGCATTAAAGCATGTTTATTGGATAGTGCATGATTTTATCTGTTTAGCAATGTTTATGGCTTTTTTATATATATGTATATCTAAAACATCACCTTATATATGATACAACTATCCCTAGATTTCTCACTGTTTTGTTTACATATATGATAGTGTTATTAGATGGGTTTCTTTATATTTATTTACATTACCTAACATATGTTCCGTTTTAATTGTAATACTTGTTATGCCGTATTGTTTTAGTTAATCAAAATTTATTCTATTTTTTTCTTCTTTGAAATACTTGAGGAAATGCATTTAATCACTATAATTTTACTTAATAATAGGAGCTTTTAGCTTAGTATTTCAAGTAGGGATTGAGTATGTTGGACATCTTGAATTTAGTTAGTCTTGTATATAGTTTTAGTAGTATTACTCTGGTTTTAATTTGTGTTAGGCTTCCTTTGAGCAATTTTTATATTAATCCGATGTTATTATTATTTATAATTACAACTTCTATCTTATTCACTTCTGATCTTCCTTTATCACAGGGTGATTGGTGGGTAGGCACTAGGGTTAGGATAAAGGATATTAATATACATTTTATTGTTCTTGGAAAACCTTTTTTCTTTATTTTTCAACAAATGTTATTTGATGACCTGATTATATATTCAAATGTTGTTTTTTTTTTTTTCCTTTTTAATGTTTTATTGGATTTTTACTCTGAGTTCACCTTTATAGCATCATTAATGATTGTATGCCTTGAATATGCCAGTTGATATAATATTGATTCTTGGAATGTTAGAGGTATTCAAGGCAAAGCCAAAAAGTCATTATTATTTCATTTGATTTTTAAGTCACAGGCAAATATTTGTTTTATTCAAGAGACCCATATCCCGCGTCTTGATTGGAATAAAGAGAGAAATAAAAATGGATCAAAAGATAGTAGCTTCAGGTGACTCATCTAATTCCAGAGGAGTAGCTATAATCATTAAACAAAAATTCATGGGGAACATTATTGATGAGAAATTTGATAATGAGGGGAGATGGTGCTTATTTATCACTTCTATTGTTGGTCTGGACAAACCTCTTTTAGTCTTAAACTTATATGGCCCATGTAATTCACAACATTTGTTCATTTTAAAAATTTATAATATTCTCACATCCTATAAAGACCACCATATTATAGTGGGTGGTGACTGGAACGCAGTAATAAATCCAGTAACTGATCGATCCCGTTCCACTGTTACTTATAATTATCAATCTACTATGGCCCTTAATGATTTGATGACGGAATATAATTTAATTGATCCACTTCACAATGTTAAAGTCTTAAATAAGAATGATATCTATACTTATTACTCCAAGTGATTATTTTAGGGGTCCAGATTGGATTTCTTTCTAATTTCTGATTATATCTCAAAATATATTTTGGATTTTAACATTGAACCTAGATTCTTTTCGGACCATTCAAGAATCTCACTAAAATTAAACATAAACTCTAATATTAAAAATAAAATTGACTTTAATAAGTGGTCTTTAAATAATAATTTACTGCTAAATGAAGATATTTGCAAACAATGTTCAGAAATATTACAGGAAATGGAAAATAACCTGGGGTCATCAGACATTCCTTATGACATACAATGGGCTGCATGTAAAGTGAGATTAAGAGGATTATTTATTAGTAAAGCAGTTTTTTTTCAAAAAGCAATACTTTAAGAAAGAGGAGTTCTTAAAATCTAGAATTTTTTTCTTGGAAAATCATCTTAGACTGAATCATGACCCTACTATAGAAAAACAAATTCTCGACTGTCAGAAAGATTTAATTTTGCTTCACCAAAATAATCTCTCTTTAACTGAACAAAAATTACTTGCCTCATATTCAGAATGGGCCCAGGTTCCTTCTAAATTATTAGCGAGAATTATTAAAGTTAATTTTGAAAGACCGAAAATCTCATCTTTATCTTATAAAAATAAATTATATAACACAGATGAAGAGATAATTCAGCTATTCACTTCTCTCTATACTGATTTATATTCAGGTTCTTCTAACTCAGTTAATGATAATCACTTAAAAATCGTTTTAAATTCTCTACATTTCCCTAAATTAAATGATAGTCAACAAAAATTACTTTCTGCTCCTATATCGTTACAAGAAATCTCGGATTCAATTGATAATCTTAAATTGGGAAAATCTCCTGGTCCAGATGGTTTTACTCCAGAATTTTTCAAAACTTTCAAATTGGTAATTCTTCCCTTTCTTCTCAAAGTATATAATCATATAAGAGTTAACGATATCTCAGATATTCATTGGAATACATCTAAAACCATCCTAATTCTAAAAAATAATAAAGAAAAATCTGACCCAATAAATTATAGACCCATTTCTTTAATAAACGTAGATATTAAGATTTTATCATCTATTTTGGCTAACAGATTGAAACAGATTTTACCCTCAATTATTTCCCTAGATCAATCAGGTTTTATGTCCCACAGACATGCTTGGGATAATACTCTGTCCTTAGAGTCTATCATTCATCTCATTAAAAAAAAATTCAAACCCTATATATGCTCTGATCATTGATGCATCAAATGCCTTTGACAGAGTCTGTTGGAACTTTCTCTTTCAAACTATGTCATGTTTCAATATTCCTTTATTCTTTATAAATTTTTAAAAGTTTTATACAAAGATATGTTTACTAGACTTTACATTAATGGTCAATTTTCTTCTCCTATAAAGATTACCAGAGGAACAAGACAGGGTTGTCCATTGTCTCCCTTTCTTTTTAACATTTATTTAGAACCTTTGTTGTTGTATATTATTCAAAATACTTTTGATAATGTCCCCAGAATTCTTAATACCAAAATTCATTTTTCAGCTTTAAGCTGATGATCTAGTTATTTACTTCCAAACTCCATTATCTGATTATAGAAAATAACAAACTCCATTGATTACTTCTCTTCGGTTTCGAATTATCTTTTAAATTCTTCTAAAACTCATATCTTTCCCTTAAATCACTTAGCACATAAATCATTTTTGTTTTCAGATCATCATTTTCAGTTTACTTATAGTATAAAATATTTAGGTATCAATTTAGAACACAATAATAAATCTTCTTTTCAAAATAACATCAATAAAGTATGGAACTCAATATTATCTGATATGGATAGATGGAAACATCTAAACCTTTCACTTTTATCAAAGGCGGCCATAATTAAAATGAACATTCTGCCTAAATTCCTTTACCAGTTCACATCATCTGATCAGATAATTCCAAAATCTTTTTGAGTCTGTAAATAAAGCTTTGGCAAAATTTTTATGGTTCCCTAAATCTGTTAGAATTTCCTATTCCAGATTGTCAATTTTGAAGGACAAGGGTGGTTTAGGCCTTCCTAATCTATATCTCTATTATTTGATTGTCTCATCTAATAAACTTCTCACCATATCTAATTTCAAGAATATTTCTTATACAAATCATTCTTTATGGATAAAATTATGGTACAATTACATCATTTCAAAAATATAAATCCAGAAGCTATTCCTTTTATCTCTTTGGATAGTTTATTTATTAAAAATATGTCTACTGTAATTAAACAAAAGATTAGAGCCTTCCAAACCTTACTCAAACTATGTAATCTAGAAAAGATTTCTCACCTTATTCAACCAATTCATCTAAACCCAAATATAATGATAGACAACAAACCCTTTAACTTAACAAAATATCCTTTAATAAAATTTTAAAAGTTAGAGATGTTTTGAAATATCTTGACTTATCTTTACCCGATTGGCGTAAAATTTTGAAAGTAAATTGGAACTATTCACCAATCCTTAGTCAACTAAGAGTAATAATTAAAAACAAGTTTTATGTTTAGACCACATAGAACTACAAATGAAAAACCTCGACACGATTATCAAAATACTTTCCTCATCAGATAAAATGCTCTCAAACTCTTATAAGTTAATCAATAGCTTAATAATGGACCATAATTGTCTTTTATCAAATGTTTGGTTAAGTTATAACTCCCAATTGTCAGAGTCTCAGAAACTTTTGGCCATTAGATATACAAAGGAATTTATCCCTTTTAAAAATTATCATATACACAATTAATGATTAATAATGACGCCTACTATACCCCATACAAATTAAATAAATTTAACCCAAGTAAATCCCCATCATGTTCATGTTGTTCTTACGCCCAAGCAGACCTTCTACATATCTTATGGTATTGTCATTTTTCTCACAGATTATGGACCTCTTTGAAAGTCAGATTGCAGAAAATGGGGTACCAAAAGTCTACATTGTCCTGGGAACTTGCTATTCTTCATATTCCATTAATTCATCTTTCAAAATTAGATATTCATGTTATCATTTTTATTTGCTCATTACTAAAACTTTACATAATACAAAATTGGCTGGATCGAACCAAACTAAATTGGGTTACTTTCCAGAAAATGGCTTTTTCATATATTGATGCTCAAAGGCACTTAGTTAGAAGTCCAAAAAAAAAAAGCATAAAAAAAGTTAGTGTTAGAAAAAGTCTTAAATATAATAAATAGTTAATGTTAACATTTTTTTTTTTTATTTATTTATTTTTTTTTTTTTTCAGGTTGCCTAACTTGTATATAGTGTACATATTGTGTATTGCTTTATTACTTAATAATATGTTAAATCTCCTGAAGGATTGTTTTCTCATCTATGAGTCGAAATATGTTTATTTATACCTACTGTTCATGTATAAAACTTCTAACTGTCTTGTTATTTATATATTTAATAAAAAAATTTTTTGAGAAATTTTTTCCCTGGGAAAAAATTCACTATTCTGAGTGTTCAATGTTATCAATATTCAAAATTTCAAGTTCGAACTTATGGTGTTCAATATTTTGGAATTTTGAATATATGATATAGACCCGTAGCACTTACACTTTACTCTCTTGTCTTACCATACAGTGTATAAAGAATGAACCTGTATAAAGGTTTAGCATCTGCTAGAACACAAATGGTAGCTGTTGACCCTTTTAACATGTTTTTTTTTCAAACACAGCTTCATGTTCACCAATCACTTTTTCTAAAATTTCAGTTTTATAATAAATGTACCATAAATAAAAGCTGTTTCGGAGTCAAACCAAGGCATAAAACATTATTCGGAAATGTCTGTTCAGACCTTTTCCAGTTGCAGAAAAACTGTAATCCAAAATTACTCGAAGCGAAACGCAGAAAACTTGTGAATTAGAATAAAATCTTGTTTTATTGTACAAACTGGTGAGCGCTTTCGCTAAATAGCTTTTTCAAACCAAATGCAGTCAGTATAACTAGGAACAATATATACTAACAAAATGCATCAATTAAACTAATAATAGATTAATTGGTATCTTGTTGAAACAAAACTTTCAGGATGTTAAAGATACATACTATAGTAGACTCTAGCTTCAAGTATATGGATAGTAATAAAACAAATATAATGGTTAAAAACATTAGTTTATGCTATCGCAACAGTTTTAAAAATCATATTCAATAGTATAAAACATATTATAAATAATTACATAATTTTATATCTCATATATTATGAAATCAACATATAATATAACTATACAATATATTATTAATTGTTAAAAACGTATTATACCATGACCCCCCCAAAATGTGCACGCTGATTGGCCAGCGTACCCATTGTAAATCGAGTTATACTAATGGAAAAAGGTCCGGTTGCCCGGACTTTTTTCCATTAGTATAACTCGTTTTTTAAAACACTGTCTCGCTATGTTAAATGGGTTTAACATGGAGACAGCTTTAAAAAGCAACGGAGATCTCCGTTTATTTTAAAGCTGTCTCACTATGTTAAACCCATTTAACATAGTGAGACAGTGTTTAAACGGAGAAAGCAAGATCTCCGTTGCTTTTCAATGTTCTATGTTAAATGAGTTTAACATGGCGAGACAGTTTTAAAATAAGCAACGGACATCTCCGTTTATTTTAAAACTGTCTCACCATGTTAAACTCATTTAACATAGCGAAACACTAAAAAGCAACGGAGATCTTGCTTTCTCCGTTGCTTTACAACTCTGATGTACTGCAGGCGCGGTACATCAGAACTGCCACGGATGCCAGACATCTGCGGAAGGGCAGTAAACAGGCATTATACTATGCCATTATTTAAGAAAAGTAATAGTTTCTTTTCTTAAATAATGTCATAATAGCAATAACCACTTGGGTGGTAATGCTTTACCCACGGTTGGCTTTGTTTGGTCCTCGGGCTTAGGGACCAAACCACACCAACCGTGGGTAAATTTAGCATTACCCACACCCAGGCGTGGGTTATTGCTATAATATTCATGTATATCATATATTAATGGTCTAAAAAGTTTATTATTTACTAATTATAACTCCATTTGATCCTGTGTCTTCTATTTTTCAAAGTTGGTTTTAATGGTACTTTGTCATTTAAACCAGGGGGAAGATGTGCCATAGTTCTGATTATCCAGTCTGTTTCAACAGATTCTGTATAATTTTTAATATCACCCCCTCTAATATTAGTTTGGATAACTTGTAGAATAGTAAATGAAAATGTATGTGTAGTGTCTGTATGTTTAGAAGGTGCGTTAACTGTTGATTTGATGCGTATCTGATATACGTGTTCCCTGATGCGTTCTTTGAACATTCTATTAGTTTTTCCTATATAGTAGGAGGAACATTTTGTACAGTTGGCAATATATATGACATTTTTTGTATTGCATGAACCATGTGCTGTTATGTTAAAAATTTTATGTGTTGTTGGATGAATGAAAACATTAGTATTCAGAACAAACTTACAATAATTACAATTGTAACATGGAACGGTTCCTGTAATAATATCAGGTTCCATTCTAAAACTACTAGGATGGCATAACATTCTATATAGGTTATTTTTATTTTTATAAGCAAATTGTGGTTTGTCTTCCAAAAATTTTGATACATCAGGATCAGTCTTCAATATATCCCAATATTTTTTAATCACTTTAGTTATAGACTGTATGTCCTGCGTATAATGGATAGGGAATCTTAATTTATTTTCTCTATCATAGGTAACTATTTCATCTTGATTTCTATATTTGCATACTCCAGATTCAGAAAAAATGGGACATGCATTGTCATTGCGTAATTCTGTAACTATGCTGAATGCATGTTCAATTTCAGATACTCTATATTTTCTATTTTGAAACCTTGCTCCTAAAACATGTAGTTCTTCCTTAAATTGCTCTTGATTGGGATTTAATCTGGATGTTCTAATACCCTGCCCTTTTAGTACATTTCTAAAAACGTGTGGAGGGTGCATGCTTTCTCTATGCAACAGAGTATTTCTGTGGCAAGTTTTACGATGAACACCAGCATTAAAGCTTCCATTAGATAAACGCCAAATATTCACATCCCAGAATGAAATGGTATGTGTTGAACTAGTCATAACAAAACTTAAAAAGGAGCTTAATGTATTTACCTGTTGTTCAAATAATAATAAATCATTCTGATTACCTTTCCATAGAAAAAATAAATCGTCTACAAAACGTTTGTAAAATAACACATTTTGCTTATAAAGATTAAGATTGAATAAATATTTATCTTCCCATAAGGCCATAACAAGATTGGCGTAGCTATTGGCACAGGATGTGCCCATAGCTACGCCATCTTTTTGTATGTAAAAGACATCTCCAAATATGAAAATATTACTTTCCAAAACAATTTCTAGTAAAAAACAAATATAATCAATTTTACTGGTAGATAAACCAGAATGCATGGTTAAATATTCATGTATTGATGCTAGGCCTTTTTCATTAGGAATATTCGTGAATAAGGATTTGACATCCATAGTAACCAATATTAATTCTAAACAATTTCTTTTGTCCTTTGTTACATCATAGAAATCCAACAAAAATTCTTTAGAGTCTTTCAATATAACATTATTATTATTAACATACGGTTTCAAGGTTTTTTCTAAATAATAAGAGATGTTCTCAGTCACCCAGCCCCGACCAGAGACTATGGGTCTCATTGGGGGATTTATAAGGTCTTTATGAATTTTTGGGAGACCTTGAACTATAGGAATGGTCGGTTCATCTAAAAAAAGATAATCATACATACTATAATTAATAATGCCAAGCTTATACATATCATCCAAGTTATTATAAACATTCTGTACTACATGCTGTACTTCACTAAGAGATATGGCCCTATAATATTTATCATCACGCAGCATGTTAACCATTCTCTCATTATAATCAACTCTATCAAAAATTACAATTGGGCCGCCTTTATCAGCTGGCCTTATTGTTATATTTTTGTCTACCATTAAGTCACGTAATGCTTGTTTTTGTTTAAAATTCAAATTATTTTTTAACCTGTTAGATTCATTATTAATGTCTGCATGTAACAAATAGAGCTCTTTTTCTACTACTTTACTGAAAACCTCTATAATTGGATGCAAGTTAGGGTTCAACAAACTAGGTTTTTAAAAACAATGGGAGTATTCGCTGTCATTATCAGAGAACATGACTTTAAGTTGCAGATTTCTAGCAAACATTTTTAAATCTATGATAGTGTCAGTTATGCTGCTCTGTTTAGTAGGTACAAATGAAAGTCCTTTATTGAGTACCTCATTTTCATAAATATTAATAGGTCTATGAGACATATTGTAAATCAAGTTAACTTCTCCCACATCTTTTTCAATGTGGGTTCCCTTATATCATTTGATTGGGCTTTACTTTTCTGCCTGCCCCTGCTCATAGAGCGGTTTCTTCCTTTTTGAAAACTATCTGATATAGGGAAAGGAAATTGTATGTCATTTTCCTTACTACTACTTGGAACACTACGCACCTTACTTCGTACTACTTGTACAGAATTATTATCATTAATGATAGTATTATCTGCGCTAGCACTAGAAGTGCTTACTGACTGTCTTTGTGAATTGTTTGCAGAATCAAATATACATGATGTACCAGCATTCACTTCATTAGTGTCAGCATTACATACACTAGTCAAAGTATTGTTATCATTAGTACCATTCATATCAAGAGTCTGTGCTTGATTGTCATTATTTATATTATTATTCATTTGCTGAGTTGTACCATTTCTAGGCCAGGTAAAAACCTGACTATTAGAAAAATCATATTTATCTCTTATTAATTTATGTCTCTTTTGTTCAAATAGCCTTTTCTCAAAAAGGGAGACATTATCCATTATACGCTCAATTTTAACATCAATAAACTGTTCATTAAATTTGTTATAGAGTTCAGATTGTCTTTTCATAATTGAATCTCTTAGCGTTTGTTCTTCTGGCATAAAAAACTCGTTCATTAATTTCATGTAGTTTATGCTCACCTCAATATTTAACATCTGCCATTTCTTTAAAAGTTCTGGATACGTATCACCTGTCGTAGGCATTTTTAGGACTCTAAGCCCACGTGGTATAATCCTTTTAGAAATGCAAACTTCAAAATGAAACCTTTGCATTTCAAGTCTTTTAAGTTTCAACAGTTCAAATTCCAACGTGTTAAGTTCACTATTGATATGTTCTGTGTCATTGTTGCTCATGTTCATATCATTATCTGAAACACGAAGATCGCAGTCTGCCAACGGATTAATGCTGTTATTCAAACAGCATTGAAGTCTTTGATACGACGTCAGATTCGAAAGTACACTCTTCGGTTTATACGGAAGTATCTTAAAATATGATAAAAGTCAATGATACCACTTCCTTGTTAGTGACTTTCACATCATCAGCTCCCAGTATTTTAAAGGCCCTTCCCTATAAGTTCTCACAACATACTGTTTTGTTATTGTTGTTCATTTAGTGAAGTAATTAAAGACTTTAGCACACCAGGCCCCTCTGTCAGCAACTCCTTCATTAAGTTCTTGCAAATTCATATTCATTACTTCATTAATGCTTCCTCTCATCTTAGACTATGTCACCCCTCTTCTTTGTTTGGCTTTAGTCTTTCTCAGTCAGCATCAATGCATTATCTAGTAAAGCTTATCTTTTCATTATATAGCAAAAGTATTTGAGCTTTTTCATTACTATCAAACCATCAGTGACATGTTTGCACTTACTTCCTTAACTATTAACTGATTTGATCTTGCATTCCATGGAATTTTCAAAGGTTTTCTCTAAACCATAATTTTACTTGATAC
Organism: Protopterus annectens; assembly: GCF_019279795.1. Lineage (NCBI taxonomy): Eukaryota > Metazoa > Chordata > Ceratodontiformes > Protopteridae > Protopterus > Protopterus annectens. The sequence goes on along the minus strand of NC_056736.1, from coordinate 313,620,625 downwards.
ATTTAGCAAGTAAATTAAATAATTAGGGTGACAATATACAGTCACACAGCAGTGTTTTCTCAGTCTTGAATGAGCCATATATTCTATATTCTGTTAACAACATTGCTTCTTGTTATGCTTATATATTCCTTAGGAGGCAACTAAAGTGACCCAGAATCCAGATAAGAAAAAAATGGGAATTGTGGGAACATCACATACAGGGGAGGGATGATGTCTAAAAGAAAGTAGGATTTGAATGTGCTATGTATGTTTGACTGACAATGATTGGGTTGATTATAAATTATATATAATGTTTGCTTCTAAAAATATGGCAATATGGTTAGTGATGTATAATGCTTGCAACTAAGATTATGTCAATATGGTTTGTTTTCATTTATATAAATGTATGACTGCCTATGTCATAAGTAATAATTTAATAAAGATGTTTCTTGTTTAAAAAGTGCCACAGTTTCTTATGGTTCACACACACAGTGAAAGGTTTTAGAGTAGTCAGTAAACTTCTTTTACTTTCTATAATATCTAGTGGATGTTGACAATTTAATCTTTTTGTGCATGTGCCCCTGTGGATACTCCTCCGCCTTTTGTATTTTGGTCCGGGTTTTGTGGCCGAAATGTTTGGTATGAGTTGTAGCCTGGTAGTGCTGGAGTGCTCTCTGGAGCCTTAAACCAGGTTTCTGTTACTGCACATATATCAATTTTCTTCATACTGAGGAGTGCCTCGAGTGCGTGCATTTTGAGGTTTAGACTTCTGGCATTGAGTAGCATTACCCTCAGTTTTTTGTTTCTTGCGCTATTTATGGCAGTGGGTTTGTCTTTTAAGCCTTGCCTAAAAAAGGCACTATGGGGCTGGCAAGAGCCTTCGCCAGTATTTGAAAGCCTAAGGGTGACCGGTGCAAACCGTCTCTAGTGAAGCAGCGTGGCTTGTTGAGCATGTCATCCCAGGCTGACAGACACTGGATTCCCTTTGAATGACACCAGAAGCTTAACCAATTGTTGAAACTGATAATTTTTTTATCTATACCGTGGTATTATTCTTGGTGAGGGCAGGAGGGTGCTACTCAGGGTCAGGGTCATACCGGCCTGGGCTACATGATCAGAGAGCTCCTCCATGTCTTTTTATGTAGTCCAGGAAGGTACAGCTCAGGTCATTCACACTAACATGGACAATGACAGAGTCATATTTGTACTTGTTCTGGAGTGACCTGAGTGCTTGTGTTATGTGGCGGATCCTGGCACCCGACAGGCAGCTAACAGTAACCTTCTCCTTGTTCAGCCTAGTGAGTGGGACATCAGTGTGTCTGACTATAGAGTCACCTATTACTAGTGTGTTGGGTATGTTATTTTGCCTTAAGGGCTGTGATTGCATGGCACACTGGTTTTGTAAAGTATGTGTTTCATGGTTTGTGTTGGAGGGTGGAGGTTGCTTGGATGTCTGCTTTGGAGGTCTCTGTTGCTTTTGCAGATTTTTACTTAGAGCCTCTGAGTATGTTTTTGTGTATTTATGTGTGTTTTTTACCGGTGCTGGTTTCATAGGTCTACGTGAGACTGGTGGTGTGATGCAAGTAATTCCCTTCTCCTCTTGACTGCCTGATCCCGTCTTGGGTTGAGAGAGCTTAGCCTCCAGTTTGGCTGTATAATTGCATCTTTCGCATGAATTAGTGTTTGGTGGAAGGAGGAGAGGGTTGTCTGTGTACATGAGGCAATTGTAACATTGCCTCAAAATGCCCAGATTCACCAGTTGGACCAGAGAGTACACCTGAAACTGCCCTTTGGACATGCCTGGATAGGTACAGTGAACTGTTTTACTGATTGACTGGTAAGGTCAAATAGAGAGCCTTGTCCTTCTCTACAGTATAGGGGGTATCTAGTGCTAAGGTGTATTAGTGCTTGCTATGAGTTTTGAGCAAGTGCCGGGATGAGAAGTGAATGGTTTGAGTGCTTACATTGAAAATTTGTCTAGTTCCAAGGGAAAAATTGAAGAGTACACTTTGTGGAGCCGGGAATAGTTATACCCTAGCTAACCGGTGCTGCCTGGCGTGCAAAACCACACAAATGCGGGTTTTATAGCAGGGAAATGAAAGAGATAGAAATTAGCCCAAAATGGCCAATAAACTACTAATTTCTGGGCTGAAACCACTCCTCCAGGGACAGATAGGCTGCTCAAAGCTCCCTCTCTCACAGTGAACAGAGAAACTTCCTTCTATCCAAGTAAGGTATGGGCAAACACAGAAACTTGTAACACAGCCCTGAATTCAGCACTGACATGAAAACTGAACTATACTAGCTTAGAAAGGTGGGAAAACAAGTATATATATATATTTTTTCATTAAATGAAGCAGAAACAATCAAAAAACACTTTAAATGCACAGAAATGGTTATCACACTTGAGCGTGTAGCCTACAACAGTTAAACAGGTAAGTTAAACACAAAAACGACTTTGTTGAAGTGCAGGCAGGCAGTAAAATAAGTACAATATGTAGCTGAAACAAGCTTTTTAAAATCACAGAAACTCTAGAAAATCAGCGTTTTAGGCAGAATAAACTGAAGACAGAAAGAAAATGCAGAAAAATGATAATCACTCCAAAGTCTCTCTTTTGTCTCTCTGCTGCTGTAGACCTCTGCAGGGCACCAGGCAGGAGCTTGCTGAGCTGTATACACTACACTCGACTCCATATATATATATATATATATATATATATATATATATATATATATGGGTCTACTGTACTTCATCGAAGAAACACTTCTTCGAAAAAGAACAGTAGACCACACTTACGCGAAAGTGCACTTAACCGAAAGTGCACTTTCGTGAAGAATGGTTCAACGAACCTTTAAGAAACACAAAAACAATGTTTTTGCAGGGGGGGGGGGGCAAGCCCCCCTGACTCCCAAACCCCCCCTACTTAAATATACCAACTCCAAGATTGCACTACTGTGGGGAAACAGGTAAATTCCCTTTGCCCCACTGTAGTGTGCTTTGGCGCCTCAGTGTTCCTCAACGGTTCATTGAACCGTTCTTCGCGGAAGTGCACTTTCAGTTAAGTGCACTTTTGCGTAAGTGTAGGTCTACATCTCTTTTTCAAAGAAGTGTTTCTTCGATAAAGAAAAGTAGACCCATATATATATATATATATATATATATATATATATGGATGTCCTTTTGAAGAATGAAAGTTCACTACTTTGAACTTCAAAAGTATACCCACACTAACGTGAAAGTGCACTTTCATAAAAGTGCACTCTCGTGAACCCGCTAGACCGAATGGGCAAGCAGTCACGGACCTAAGGGTTAGGGCATGGGTTAGGGTAAGGGGATTCTAAGTAGGGCTATCCCCTTACCTTGACCTGTGCCCTAACCCTAAGGTCCGTGACTATCGCACCACAGTGGAGGACATAGCCCATTTTCCAATGTCCTCCATTCTGGTACGGTAGGTTCGGTCTAGTGAGCTTAAGCGAAACTGCACTTTCGTTAAAGTGGGGATGTAGAAGATCCATGTACCTGCCCTAAATTCATTTGGTCTAATTTTAGCATCCATTCATTTAGTTTAATTCAACTAGTCTAAATGGCTTTGGTGCAATTTTGGATTTTAAGCAGTACATTGATGCTTATTTCATACAGCGTTCACAACTCATTTTTCGATGGTTTTTGATATACAGGAAACCATTTTCTAAAAACATATTTCTGACATAGGATAGTTGTCATCCTGAACATGTGGTTAAACCATCTCTAAAGCACAATTTATGACAGTGACATGTATTTGTGATAAGACTTGAAACTTATGATGAAGTGTCTAAAGATTTAGTCCATAGATTTAAACATGTGGAATATATGACATGGATGTAATAGTTAAGACCATGAGTTGGGTGTCTGAAATGGAGAGAGATGATTTCCTAGTTTATACGCAAAAAGAGGGAACATTAGTTACGGATGTATGATTTAAATTAACTTATGGTTCTAATACTACTGATATAGTAACATAATACATAAATATTGGAAAGAGTTTTTAACCAGTCCTGTTTCAGGTAGTAGACACAAGCTTAGTTATAAGAGAAATAAAAATCTTACACAATGCTTTAGCCATTTTAAGGTGGCATGTAATCTTCAAATTTGTAAACGTTTGCTGTCATTTCTGGGTGGCTCCAAAAATTGTGGCAATTGTATATTTTGTGCCTGCATTCTGAATATCACATTTTTAACACTAAAAACTCTGAAGACACTTTTGCATTAAGGTTTCTGTTTACTTGTAATACATCTTTTGTGATTTATTTAGTTCAGTGCATCTGTGGGAGCTTTCATATTAGACAAACCAAACATACCTTCAAGGAGCATCTATTTGCCTACCCCAGTGATATACAAATAAGAAAGCTTTCAGTGCTTCATATAAACATACATTAACACACTAAGTCACTCATTTTCATTTACTGAAATTGACGAAGTCATTCAAAAGTTTTAACGTCAGATTAACATATGCAAGACTTGTGAACATAAAGGAAAGAAGATGAATTGAGTGTAGAGGAATGTTATTCTCACCAGAATTTAATTAATTGTATTAATACTGCGAAAATAATATAATGACTTATGTTCATATACATTTTTGGTTTCATTGTAAACAATGTAAAGTATTATTATGGCATCAATTATTTAATTGTTTGATGGATTAGGCAATCACTTCAAAGGAAGTAAATCGGTTAATTTCAGATAGACCTGGTAAAGCGAAATGGAAAACATTGAAACTGGTTAACTATGTTTATTGACGTTTGGGTTTGATTTAACAAAGTATACTTTATTAAACACCCAACCAAGTAACACAAACTGAGAAATCACAAAGCAGGCTGGTGTTACAAGAAACAAGGATAAAATTTATTCTTAAGCGCTTTCGTCACAGATTACAGTTGACTTCTTCAGACAAAACAGAGTGCTTCCACCCCACTCCTTATATACTCATTACAAACACATTCCAAACCAATTTGTAAAAAACACCATAGGCATTTAAAGGTACAGACTCCCTGTTTACTCCACAATTATACATGCAAGATAAAAACAAACTAACTATAAAACATGATTCAACATGTACTTTAAACTTAGTATTTTGACAAAAAATCATAAAGTGAACAATTGAATAAAAAATCAACAATTAGATGAAAAAAATCAACAATTAGATAAAAAATCAGCTTTTAACCTCAAAAAGCTGGTTACTGAAACCATTTCATTCAACCCTGGAAAAATATTGGCGTTGACCCTTAATTGCCATAACAGTTCTTTGTATTCAAGCCAGTAATCCAGGTAAAGTATACTTTATCTTCATGAGTGATAGGATATGTTGCATGTGTTTTTGGATATTTATTTCATCAGCTTCATGCACCATTCTGAACTACTTCATACTGTATTGCATTTTTGTGTTTTATATATGTATGCATGTACATCTATGTGTGTGTGTGTGTGTGTGTGTGTGTGTGTGTGTGTGTGTGTGTGTGTGTGTGTGTGTGTGTGTGTGTGTGTGTGTGTAGATACACACATCTGCACTGGGTCCACTACAAGTCCCCAAACTTCTTGTCAATAAGCCAGTCAATTCAGACTCATTCACTGATTTACCACACTGAAACTGTGAGAGTAAGATAACTTTTACCATCATTTTCTTTGCACGGAAAGGGCAAGCCCTCTGTATCCCCCTTGTGGAAGACTTCATCCTTCATTTCATTACAGTTGCAGAACTGCAAGGATAAGTAAAATCTGAGTTGCACAACTGACATCTTGCAGAAGACCTGGCCTGGATCAAAAGCTTCCAGGAATGATAAAAATGGTAATACTTAGGAGATGGGATCATGGAGATTGGAGATGGGATCATGGAGATTGGAGATGGAATTGTGGAGATTGGAGATGGGATCATGGAGATTGGAGATGGGATCATGGAGATTGCCTTCCATCTTCAAGATATCCCATAACCCCTGTACCACACACCAGGTACTTCGGGCTCCACTACCAACTAGCTAATTTCTGACATGGCATGTCAAATGATCTGTCAGTATACAATGGATATGGTCAGGTCACTGTCTTCCAGAGGCACTTTGGCACCCTGGAATGTGCGTACCATAATTACATGGGATGTATCTTTCATCTAGCCATAATCATTCATTGTTGCATTGGTATTTATGGTGCCTGGATTTTGAAATGTTACAAAGCCAGATATAGATTGTAGAGCTTCATCTCAGACCACAATAATTTTCAGAAGTCACCTGTATTTACCAGTCACCATTTCTAAGCTCTGCTCATCTGTGGTGCAGGGCAAATCACCAGTAAATACTTTCCTTCCACTATAACCTTTGACAAAGGTAATTTCTTAACAACATAGCTCCGATACAATAAAGGCTGTCCCTTTACCCATGTACCACACTGCTTAGGTAGTCCAAAAATCAATCTCAAATGGATATTTTTAAAATTTATTGTGACCAAAACGTAAGATACATAAAATAAAGTACTTTAAGCACATAAAAAGAAAAGTAACTGATTTAGCGCTTTCATCTCCTGAGACTTCCTCAGAATCCAGTTACCATTGACAAATCTTGCATTATATATCACAGTATTGTCAACCCATTGGTTGAGAATTAAGCAATTATGTAATCAATTGCATATAGTTATAATTAAAAGGGCTAGGCTTCAGTAGAAAATCTATGCAACACTGCAAAAAACATTGTGTGCAATAAAAGTTGTTGAACAGTACTACCTATTAGAGATACAGAAAAACAAAAATAATATACTGTTGTAATACCAAAAGAATAAATATAAATAGGTACATATTGTTTTTGTTATTAAAAACCCTAAAATCACAACTGATGTTAAATAATATATATATATATATATATATATATATATATATATATATATATATATATATATATATATATAATTGTATGGATAATATTGTGTTTACTAAAAGCATCCCTATCCAAAGATTTTTTATATATAGGTGATTAAATAGGTAAATAAACATTTTATTAAATAACTGTATATGAAATATATATATGTATAAATGTATATGTATATTCCAATATATGTGTATGTAAAAAAGGAATAAATATGGTTGAATATATATTACGATGTATGAACTATAAATTACATATATATATATAAAAAAATATAAAATATGTATATAAATATATATATAGTTGTAATATAGAAATGTATGAATATCTATAAAATACTGATAACTGTGCAAATTGAATAAGAGTGGACACATTAAACAGAAACCCTATCTTGTTAAAATACATAGGAAAACAAATATTGAAGTTGTTGAATTTATGACAAACAAATATTAATAAATATTGTTAACTTCTTCAATAAATATTAATATTGAAAAATTATTAAAAATTATTAATTGTTAAAAAAATAATAAAAATTATTAGTATTGAAATTGAAAGTTATATATATATATGTATTGAAAATATATATTATATATATATATATATATATATATATATATATATATATATATTGAATATATTGAAAAGTTAAAAAACATTATTAAAAACTTTAAAAATGTTAAGTAATTTTGTTCAACTGATTTATTTTATTTATTTATTTTACATTTGTTTACCGGGCTAGTCTAACTGGATTCGTGTCCATTTTCAGTAGAGACCCGGGGAGATAAGCTCCTAGGTAAGACAATGAATTTAACAGAATTCTATCTACGGATATAGAAGACAAATACATTCTATTTACAGTGCCAATTACAGGTTATCATAGTAAAAAAATAACAGTGTAGAATACAGGCATAACAAAGGATGCAGTTAAAATCCCAAAATTTACAGTGTAGAATACAGTCATAGCAAATGAAAGTAATATAGATTAGGTGTTCTAGAGATAGTTAGTAGAACTAGTTTTATAAGGAAGAAGTTTCTTTAGATGAGTAGATGGGATGGGAAGATTAGAGTATTTAGTGACTCTTGAGCTAGTCAGGTTTAGAGCATGGGCATAACCAGTGAGTTTTGAGATGCACTTTCAGATTGTTTTTGAAACAGGAAAGTGAGGGAAGTGTGGAGAGTACTTTTGGTAGGAGATTCCAGGCTTTTCTAACTATATTAGAAAAAAGTGAGTCACCAGCCTTGTTGTTTGTTTTAGTAGTATGTGCTAGAAGTTTCTGAGAAGACCTTAAGGAATCTAGGTTTTTATAGGGAGTGATTAGTGTGGAAAGAAAAGGTGTGTAAAGGGTTTTGTGAGCTATAGTTAGTTGATGGTATTTAATTAGATTTTGTAGTTCAAGCCATCCTAGCTGTTTTAAATTAAGGCAGTGATGGGTTCTAAATGGGTTACCTGTTGCAAATCTGGCAATGTTATTGTAGAACATTTCCAGTTTGCTGAGATTATTTTTAGATAGTTTAGTAAAAATAGGTGAGGCATATAGAAGAGGAGAGATTAGATGAGTGTGTGCTATTGTGGTTCGAGCTGAAGGTAGGAGAAATGATTTTATCCTATATAGAGAGCCTAGCTTTTTGTTGACAGATTTTATAGTATTGTTTATATGGATATCAAAGTTTAGATTATTGTCAATGGTGACTCCTAATAGTTTGGTGGTAGGTTCAGGGGATGTAATAGTTTTATTGGTAGAGTTAACTGAGAAATATAATGGGGGGGATTTTCTAGTAGGAGAGAAAAGGAGGAGTTTAGTCTTTTTGGGGTTTAAGAGAAGGCATCTATGTGTGAACCATTGCTCAACTGTGTTAAAGACTTGTTGGGTAAGGTAGAGAAGTTCAGAAGAGGAGGGGGCTGAGCATATCAGTGTAGAGTCATCTGCATATTGTATGCATGTGGCTTGGGGGATGGCAAGGTGAAGGTCATTGATGAAAATGGAAAAGTAGAGGTCCAAGGATGGATCCTTGAGGGACACCAAGGTTGACTGGCAAGTGAGTAGAGAGAGACTTGTGCCATAGTACGGCCTGTTGTCTTTTGTCAAGGTAAGACTGGAACCACTTTATGGAGGATGTATCAAGTGACAGGGATTTTAGTATTGTGATGAGAATTTGGTGATTTACCATGTCAAAAGCTTTAGACAGGTCAATAAATAGGGCAGAAGAGAGTTTGTTTAGATTGTGGTGTTTGTTGATACTATCTGTGAAGGAAAGAAGGGCAGTAGTGGTGCTATGTGAAGGTCTAAAACCATGCTGACAGTTGGCTAGTAAATTATTTTGTGTTAGATGGTGAAATAGTTGTCTGTGAATGCATTTTTCCATGATCTTTACCAGAGGTGAGAGGAGGGCAATGCGACGATAGTTGGAGAGCTCAGTGTATTGCCCACCTTTGTGGAGGGGGATAATATGGGAAATTTTCCATAAAGTAGGGATATAACTTTCGGTAATAGTTCTATTGATCAGGATAGATATTGGATAGGCAATAGCTTTAGCGGCTAGTTGTAGGAATTCAGCAGGTAGTTGGTCTGCTGAGGGAGAGCATGGTTTCAATTTCTGAAGAAGGGTTAGTATATATGATGTTGGGATGGGTTGAAAGTGAAAAGAAGGGGGAGAGGTTGCTTTATTAGTAGGTAAAGTAAAGTTGTTAGGTGAGAGCTGACTAGCTAGTGTCTGTATAGTGTCAGTGAAAAAGGTATTAAAATCATTGGCTATATTTATTGGTGTTTTGTGTTCAGTGTTTTGAGGGTTAGGAGTGGTGGATTGACCTGGATGAAGTAGTTGGTTGATACTAGACCAAAATTTCTTTGGCTTGTTTTGACTGGCTTGTTGGGATAGGAGGTAGTAGTTTTTTTTGTCAGATATTATAGCTTTTTTAGTTTGGTTTCTTAGTTGTCTAAAGGTTTGTTGGTGTATAGGGTTTTGAGTTTTTCTCCATTTTGCCCAATGTTTGTTTCTAGCATTGATTTTTTGTTTGGTTTCTTTAGAGAGCCATGGAGCATGTTTGTTTTAGCTCTAATTTGTCTGGTAGGGGCATGGTGGTTCAGCATGGCAAGGAAGTTGGAGTTAAAGTAACTAACGGCTTCATCTAAAGGTAGGTTTTGTAAGGGTGACCAGTTACATGCTATTAGTTCCATCTGGAAAAGTTCAGGGTTAAAGTTCTTTTTGATCTGATGTTTTAATGGATGTTGGAGAGGAAAGTTGGTTTTATGTCTGATGATATAGGTAAGAGAGTGGTCACTTAAATCATCAGGAGGGTTCCTGAGTCATAAGTATGAGGAAGATGGTTAATGAGAATCCAGTCTAATAAGCTTGATTTCTTGTTGGATTTATTTATCCTGGTAGGGGAGGTAATGGTTTGGGAATACCCATATAGGTTTATATGGCTTGAGGGGAGGTTGCTGCAGAAGCAGGTCCATTCAATATTTGTGTCACCTAGAATGATGGTTTCTTGAGGCAGGTTTTGGGATAGCCAGCAAAGTATATTTTCCATGGTTGCTATGTTATTACCAGGAGGTAGATATATACAAACGATATAGATGGATTTGGCATTGTTAATAAGAAGTTTGGAGATAAGAATTTCTGCATTGGCATCTAGAGGTGGTTTGCAGTTATGAGTGGTTAATTGTAAGCTAGGTTTATATAGGATAGCAACTCCTCCACCTTTTTTGGAAGTTCGGTCTAGTCTTAGGATATTATATCCAGGTGGGATGATCTCATTGTCTTTGGTTGTAGGTTTCAAACAAGTTTCTGTTAAGCAGAGTATATCAAAGGAGTAGATTTCAGTTAGGGCTTGGAGTTGAGTTACTTTATTGTTTATACTGCGTATATTAAGATGAGCAATAAAAAGGGAGTTAGATAGTTTGAAAAAGGCTTGGTAGGACATATTTTGGAGTTGAGGGGAGAAAAAGGAGTAGTTGGGGGCCCTGGGTTAGGGTGGATGTCATCATCCTTTAAAGACAGTAGTAGATTTAGATAGTATAGGTTATGGATTCTACTGTAATGAGATAGACATTTCCTGGGGTTTAGGTTGTTGTATTTTGTGTGTTGTGTTCTATGATATTTAGGAAGTATGTAGTTAGATGAGAATGTTATATTAGCATGTGTAAATTGTAGATGTGAGTTTGGAGAGATGGTTTCTTTCTTGGGATAGTTTTGGATTGGGTCTAGTGGGTTTTCAAAGAAGGTGAATAGATGGGTGAGGATTAAAGGAGGTAGTAGTGAGATTGTTAGTAAGAGTGTGATAAAGGGTGGGATGTGTTGATTCTTCATTTTATGAGTAGATACTGGCTATTTGATGGCAGAAGCTTGAAATGTATTGGGAGGAGATGGGAGAGTGGGTAGTGTATGTTGTGGATGGAAGGGAGAAGTGAAAGGGTAATATTAGTAGAATTAGGTAACAGGAGAGTGTGTAGGGTGAAAGGATAAAGAGAAGAGTGTTTATGAAGAGGAAATGTAAGAACACGAGGTATGATAGGATTGAAGTGGGAAAAGGAAGATATGTGGTTGGAGAGTGATGGGAAAGGTAGGGGTGTGGTTGGGGAGTAAGTGGAGGAGGAAGAGGTGTGGTTTAGGAAGTATAAAGGTAGGGCCCTTGGGGGTGGGTGGGAATTGGGGGTAGGGAGGAGAGCAGAGTGAGGCCGCAGGGCAAATGGAGTGGGTAGAAACAGATACTGAAACAGTCAAAGAAAAACAATCAGCAAGGCTGAGTCTAGTGGTAGAATGGAGTAGAAATAGGGCTAAGGGAGTCTCTAGCCAGGAGGTTAGAGGTGGACAGGAAAAACAAAGGAGAGAGAACTGGAGAGGTGTCAGTGGGCAGTAGAAATGAAGGAAGAAAAAAGTAACAGCTAAGTAGCACTTTGGGGACTGCTGAAGTTCAGAGCTGGGAAAGGAGGTAAAAAAAGAGAGAAAAAAAAGGGGGGGGGAGTAGTAAAATATCTGGAGATAGGGCAACACCTAGTGGATGAGTCTAGTATTGCAGGCTAGATTGGGAGTGAGTAAGAATGGTAGCCTACAATAGGAGAGTGAGTAAAAGCGATAAAACAGGAGGGTATCTATACAGGTAGGAGGGATAGATAGAAAAGGTAATGTATGGGGGAAAAGCAAAGGCTGCTGGCTATCCTAGCTCAGGCCTAGGTATACATATATTTTGGTACAGTCAAAAGTAAGTATTTCTTGTAGGAATTATTCAGCAGACATACTTTACTGTTATCCTTGTTAAGGGATTGTCGGCTTGATATGCAAGGAGGTGACACACTGATATATGGAGAGGGTTCTTACCTTCCTGCCGACTAGCACTAGAAGCCCTAGGTGGGTAGAGTTACTTAGGAGGCAAGAGAGACAAGATAGGGGGTAAGAGATATATAAAAAAAAAGCAAGATAGAACTTCACAAAATATTAGTATTCAAACCCTGCCACAATTCTTGCAGTATCTAATGTAGATTACAAAAATCCATGATGCGTAGTGAGATTAACAGTCATACACAGGGACATAACAGCTGGTTAGCAGTAATACATAATTAAGACTTTGGTAGCAGCACTAAGATTATTTTTATATCAAATATATTGATATAAACAGCAGTTAAAAAAATAAAAACAAAATCTGTTCCAATTATCAGCAGCAGCTAATCTAATGAAGTCAGACTAGGTAAATACAAGTAGGGACTTTGCAGACAACAATAAACACATTATAGAGCTGTAGATAACAGCCAGTAAATATTGAAAACAGATTAAAGCAATTCTGTTCTATTCAGCAACAGCAGTGAATAGAAGTACATCAGAGAATGTAAATAAATTTAGAGCCTTGCCAGCAGCAATATAAGACAAGTTTAAAAAATAACAAATAAACAGCCCTTTTTATTAGTACTGTTGGAAGGGGTACATTTAGTCCTAGCCCTTTTACTTATCCTCTATGTGTATGTTTGTGTGATTAAAAACCCTTTACTGGCATTTAGGGGAGGAGGAGAATTTAAGAAAAATCCTCTTGGTAGTGTTATATACATAGAGGCATTTCAGTAGCCTCGTAGCCTGCCTTGTCTTTGTGGACCCCTGAGAGATTACTGGTGGAACTGGCTCTATTCAGATAAGAATTAATTAGAAGCACCGGTTAAGTAGTTTGTGGGCAACTATGTATCCGATGCCCAGCCACAAGTATACACTGTAGATTAAAAAGGCGCAAAATAGTCGCCTTAGCTGATAGTACCTGTAGCCTGAAATCCAGAGAGCTGTGGGCGTGATTCACTTATGATTCTCTAAGGCCATAAGCAATTGAATACTGCGCTTATCTGTTCAGAAAAGAAATAAATTAGAAGCGCAGGTTGAGTAGTATGTTGGCAACTATGTATCTGATACTCAGCCGCAGGAATATGTTATAGGTTAAAAAGGCGCGAAATAGTCATCTTAGCTGAAAGTACCTGCAGCCTGAAACCCAAAAAACAGTTGGCGTGATCCACGTATAAATTCTCTAAGGCCAAATGCATTGAATAATGCACTTAAAAAACAGCCGCGAGTATAATGCTAGTTAAATTTAACTTCAGTGGACGATTTTAGTAGCAGTATACTCTTGCGAGATACGTATAACTACAGGGCGTCTTTGAAAGGTGTGAAACTAATCCCAACAATTGTAACATACCTGTGTGCATGCTTACTCGTAGGAGTACGTTGTGAGCTGATTAGCGGCTTGATTAAAGATACACCATAGTAATATTCTACCTCAATCCGACCTCCAAAAATAACCCAGCTAGGAAGGTACACTATATAATCAAAAATAAGGATATATATAAAGGCTAAGTACAGTATATAACCAAAAATAAAGGCCTAGAATACAATCATGGCAGCATCAGAGCCAATGCAGTTAATTAGGTACATTAAACAGGTAAGAGAAAAATAAAACGATGAGAGCAGCAAAAATTCAGTGTTATGAGCAACAGACAATTTTAAAAAGAAACAAGATTACATACCATAGAGGTCGACGCTGGGCAAGGAACAGACAGCAGCCAGAGCTATCCCAAGTTCTAAAGGAAGTGGCCCCACTAAACCCAGGGTATTCAGAAGAGTAAGAAGGGAAAGGGAGGGCAAAGAAAAAAGGGGAGGAAATAGGTAGAGGTAGGAGGGGCAGAAGGCAGCCAACTGGAGAATAGGGCAGTGGTCAGATTCTAGTTTTAGTCAGGGTAGGAAAGATAGTATAGGGGTGAAAAATAGTATGGGGAATATGGCAGAGTGGTTAGAGGGTGTGGATTGGGACAGGTATAAGAGTAGAGGTTAGAGTGAAGTCAGGCAGTGGTGATTAGATAGAAAGTACGGATCTGCACAGGGAACAGATACTGAAACAGTCAAAGAAAAACAATCAGCTAGGCTGAGTCTAGTGGTAGAATGGAGTAGAAATAGGGCTAAGCGAGGCTCTAGTCAGGAGGTTAGAGGTGGAAAGGAAAAACAAAGGAGAGAGAACTGGAGAGGTGTCAGTGGGCAGAAGAAATGAAGGAAGAAAAAAGTAACAGCTAAGTAGCACTTCGGGGACTGCTGAAGTTCAGAGCTGGGGAAAGGAGGTAAAAAAGAGAGGAAAAAAAGGGGGGGTAGTAAAATATCTGGAGATAGGGCAACACCTAGTGGACGATTCTAGTATTGCAGGCTAGATTGGGAGTGAGTAAGAATGGTAGCCTACAATAGGAGAGTGAGCAAAAGCGATAAAACAGGAGGGTATCTATACAGGTAGGAGGGATAGATAGAAAAGGTAATGTATGGGGGAAAAGCAAAGGCTGCTGGCTATCCTAGCTCAGGCCTAGGTATACATATATTTTGGTACAGTCAAAAGTAAGTATTTCTTGTAGGAATTATTCAGCAGACATACTTTACTGTTATCCTTGATAAGGGATTGTTGGCTTGATATGCAAGGAGGTGACCCGCTGATATGTGGAAAGGGTTCTTAGCTTCCTGCCGACTAGCACTAGAAGCCCTAGGTGGGTAGAGTTACTTAGGAGGCAAGAGAGACAAGATAAGGAGTAAGAGATATATAAAAGAAAAGCAAGATAGAACTTTACAAAATATTAGAATTCAAACCCTGCCACAATTCTTGCAGTATCTAATGTACATTGCAAAAATCCATGATGCGTAGTGAGATTAACAGTCATACACAGGGACATAACAGCTGGTTAGCAGTAATACATAATTAAGACTTTGGTAGCAGTACTAAGATTATTTTTATATCAAATATATTGATATAAACAGCAGTTAAAAAAAATAAAAACAAAATCTGTTCCAATTATCAGCAGCAGCTAATCTAATGAAGTCAGACTAGGTAAATAGAAGTAGGGACTTTGCAGACAGCAATAAACACATTATAGAGCTGTAGATAACAGCCAGTAAATATTGAAAACAGATTAAAGCAATTCTGTTCTATTCAGCAACAGCAGTGAATAGAAGTACATCAGAGAATGTAAATAAATTTAGAGCCTTGCCAGCAGCAATATAAGACAAGTTTAAAAAATAACAAATAAACAGCCCTTTTTATTAGTACTGTTGGAAGGGGTACATTTAGTCCTAGCCCTTTTACTTATCCTCTATGTGTATGTTTGCGTGATTAAAAACCCTTTATTGGCATTTAGGGGAGGAGGAGAATTTAAGAAAAATCCTCTTGGTAGTGTTATATATGTAGAGGCATTTCAGTAGCCTCGTAGCCTGCCTTGTCTTTGTGGACCCCTGAGAGATTACTGGTGGAACTGGCTCTATTCAGATAAGAATTAATTAGAAGCGCTGGTTAAGTAGTTTGTGGGCAACTATGTATCCGATACCCAGCCACAAGTATACACTGTAGATTAAAAAGGCGCAAAATAGTCGCCTTAGCTGATAGTACCTGTAGCCTGAAATCCAGAGAGCTGTGGGCGTGATTCACTTACGATTCTCTAAGGCCATAAGGAATTGAATACTGCGCTTATCTGTTCAGATAAGAAATAAATTAGAAGCGCAGGTTGAGTAGTATGTTGGCAACTATGTATCTGATACTCAGCCGCAGGAATATGTTATAGGTTAAAAAGGCGTGAAATAGTCGTCTTAGCTGAAAGTACCTGCAGCCTGAAACCCAAAAAACAGTGGGCATGATCCACGTATAAATTCTCTAAGGCCAAATGCATTGAAAATGCACTTAAAAAACAGCCGCGAGTATAATGCTAGTTAAATTTAACTCCAGTGGACGATTTTAGTAGCAGTATACTCTTGCGAGATACGTATAACTACAGGGCGTCTTTGAAAGGTGCGAAACTAATCCCAACAATTGTAACATACCTGTGTGCATGCTTAGTCTTAGGAGTACATTGTGAGCTAATTAGCGGCTTGATTAAAGATACACCATAGTAATATTCTACCTCAATCCGACCTCCAAAAATAACCCAGCTAGGAAGGTACACTATATAATCAAAAATAAGGATATATATAAAGGCTAAGTACAGTATATAACCAAAATAAAGGCCTAGAATACAATCATGGCAGCATCAGTGCCAATGCAGTTAATTAGGTACATTAAACAGGTAAGAGAAAAATAAAACGATGAGAGCTGCAAAAATTCAGTGTTATGAGCAACAGACAATTTAAAAAAGAAACAAGATTACATACCATAGAGGTCGACGCTGGGCAAGGAACAGACAGCAGCCAGAGCTATCCCAAGTTCTAAAGGAAGTGGCCCCACTAAACCCAGGGTATTCAGAAGAGTAAGAAGGGAAAGGGAGGGCAAAGAAAAAAGGGGAGGAAATAGGTAGAGGTAGGAGGGGCAGAAGGCAGCCAACTGGAGAATAGGGCAGTGGTCAGATTCTAGTTTTAGTCAGGGTAGGAAAGATAGTATAGGGGTGAAAAATAGTATGGGGAATATGGCAGAGTGGTTAGAGGGTGTGGATTGGGACAGGTATAAGAGTAGAGGTTAGAGTGAAGTCAGGCAGTGGTGATTAGATAGAAAGTACGGATCTGCACAGGGAACAGATACTGAAACAGTCAAAGAAAAACAATCAGCTAGGCTGAGTCTAGTGGTAGAATGGAATAGAAATAGGGCTAAGGGAGGCTCTAGTCAGGAGGTAAGAGGTGGAAAGGAAAAACAAAGGAGAGAGAAAGTACAGTTTTGTACCTACCATAAATGTAGATGTCCGAATTGGATAGCATCTGCAGTCATAACAACTGGGTTGTCCTGTCGTCAGGCAGCCCTTCAGTTGGCCGGATTCCAAAGTCCGGGTCCGGCTTCGGCTGATGTCGCACTTCACCCGACGTCATCTCTGTTGGTCTTCGGGTATATAAGCATCAGCCGACGCCATTTTCTTCAGTGTTTCTTGCCCCAGATGCCAGAAGCCCTCTAGAAGGCTAAAAGTTTTGGATAGATGCCAATGTTTCCAAAAGATAGAGGTAAACACAAAAATAAGCATGTATGTACATAAATACAAACAAATACACCATGAAAGAAGTCCCCCCACTAGCTAGCTATTAGAAGGGTAAACACCCTAGAAGTACCACAGAGGGGAAGGAGGGAGGGTAATCCTGACTGCAGATGCTATCCAATTCGGACATCTACATTTATGGTAGGTACAAAACTGTACTATGTCCTTCATGGATGCATCTGCAGTCATAACAACTGGGTAGAATACCATAGCCAACTAGGGGAGGAGGATAAAGGTAGATTATGGTGTGTTTAGGATCCCTTGCAGAACAGCAGTGGCAAACCCTGCTCGGGATCTGGAATATAGAGGTAAATTATAATGCTTGGCAAATGTATGCACGGAGGTCCAAGTAGCCGCCTCAATAATGTCTTTGGTAGCCACTCCTCGTAAGAAGGCTGTGGTAGTGGCTGTTGCCCTTGTAGAATGAGGTCTTATGTTCTGTGGAATTTGCTTTCCATGGAAGGAGTAACAGAATCGTATGCAATTTCCTATCCATTTGGAGATTGTCTGCTTGGAAATAGCTTTTCCTTCCCTTCCTGTTGCATAGGCTACGAAAAGTTGGTCAGTCTTTCTGCTATTTTTGTTCTGTCCAAGTAGTAGCGTAGCTGTCTATGTACATCCAAGGTATGCAGTATTCTTTCCCTCTGTTTTGTGGGTTGGGAAAGAAGGTAGGTAGGTGGATTGCCTGGTTTAAGGACACTCTGGATACCACCTTAGGCATAAATGTAGGGTTAGTCCTCATGGACACTCTATCTTGGTGGAAGATTAGAAAGGGTTGCACTGCCATTAAGGCCTGTAGTTCTGAAACCCTCCTTGCTGAAGTAATTGCCAGTAGGAAAGCAGTTTCCCATGACAGGTGTTGCAGGTCTGCTGTTGCTGCTGGTTCAAAAGGTGATAGAGTCAATTTTTCTAGCACAAAGTTCAAGTCCCAGGCTGGTAATGGTGGTTTCCTTGGAGGTTTTACATTCTTGATTCCTCTGAGGAACTGCCTGAGCAAAGGGTGTGAAAAACAGGTGGATCAAAGCTGTATTCTGCTGAAATAGCTGATGCATGAATCTTGATGGAGGAATAGGACAGGCCTGAATGAAGTAGTTCGGCCAGATACTCCAGAATGTTGGGCATATCTATGTTTGATACATCTTTACCTCTTTCTAAGCTCCAAATGACAAACCTTTTCCATTTCCCAGCATAGTTTCTTCTTGTTGAAGGTCTGCGTGCTTCAAGAATAATGTCTTTAACTCTTTGTGAAAGCCGTGGATTAGCAGCTGCTATGTGATGTTCCATGCAGTCAGTTGCAACGTTTTTAGGTTTGGATGCATGGTGCTGTAGTTGTTCTGAGTTAGCATCAAAGGCATCAGAGGGATTGGCCACATATTGTTCCGAGACATGCTCCTCAGCAGTGGGTACCAATGTTGTCTTGGCCAGTTTGGAGCTATCAGGATTATCCTTGGACGTTCCTCCTTGATTTTTAGTAATACTTTGTGTATCAAGGGAAGAGGTGGGAATGCATATGCTGTTAGTCCTTTCCAGCTGAAGGAGAGCGAGTCCACTTTCCATGCTAGTGGGTGGAATGACCTTGTGCAGAATTTTTGAGCTGGTGATTGAGAGGTGATGCGAATAGATCTATCTGAGGTATTCCCCATTTCTTGAGATGGTCTTGAAGATGTCCGGGTGCAGCTGCCATTCGTGGACATCCGATGTAGTCCTGCTTAACATATCTGCTAGAGTTTTCTTTTTCTGGTACAAATATTGCCTGTAACTTTATCTTGTGGCTGTGTGCCAGGCTCCACAGCTCCAAAGCCATTCTGCATAGGGGTAGGAATGAGTGCCTCCCTGTTTGTTGATGTACCACATGACTGTGGTGTTGTCTGTCCTTATCATCAACTGGCCTTCCTTGAGAAATGGTCTGAACTTTTGGATTGCCAGTTTTACTGCCAGCATTTCTTTTAGGTTGATGTGCAGGTGAAGTTGGTCCTGTGTCCACAATCCTTGCACGCATTTGTCCAGCATATGTGCCCCCATCCCAAGTCTGAAGCATCTGTTGTGATGGTCTGGCTTGCTTGACCTGCGAAAGGGCAGGCCTGGGTTTGACTGGCATGCGTGAGCCCACCATAGGAACTCCTGTTTTAAGCATGGTATTAGTGGGATTTCCGTTTCTAGGCTGTGTCTGTGTTGGGACCATAAATTCTTTAGGTACCACCGAAGCTTTCTCATATGTAGTCTGGCAAATGGAACCAAGATTATGCATGATGCCATGAAACCCAAGGCCTGCAGTACCTTTCTTGCTGTTAACTTGTTCAGATTTGTTAGTGCCAAGAAGTAAAGAGGGAGTTCTTTTGTTTTTCTGTAGTTAGGAATGCCATTTGTCTTACTGTGTCCAATTCCGCTCCCAGGAAAGTCCTTGTCTGGGATGGTATCAGCCTTGACTTTGTAAATTGACTGTGTATCCCAGTGCTTGAAGCAAGTCAATGACCCTTTGTAAATCTGTTGTCAGCTTGCTTTTGCTGTCCCCTTGTATCAGACAGTCGTCCAGGTATGGATAAATTTGAATTCCCTGTAGTCTGCAATGGGCGATTACTGATGCCAGGCATTTTGTGAATACTCTGGGCGCAGTAGATAAGCCAAAGGGCAATGCTGAGAATTGATAGTGCTCTGATCCTGCAAGAAATCTGAGGTATCTTCTGCAGATAGGTCGAATGGGGACGTGCAGGTATGCCTCCTTGAGATCTAGAGTTACCAGCCAACACTCCTTGCCCAGCATGGGAAGAAGTTGCTGTAGGGTCAGCATTTTGAATTTTGGGACAATGATGTAAGTATTTAGGGTAGATAGGTCTAGAATTGGTCTCCAACTTTTTCCTTTCTTGGAACTAGGAATAGTCTGGAGTAGAACCCTTTCCTTGCTCTGCTGTTGGCACTTTTTCCACAGCTCTCATGTTTGCTAATTCCATTATCTGTTGTAGAGCCTCTGTTTTTGATTTGGAGGTAGGTTTGGCATTCCTCTTTTGACTGGTAAAGTGTGGAAGTGGAACCGGTAACCTTGATCTATGGTTCGTAAAATCCACTTGTCCTTTGTTATGTGGTGCCAGTTTTTGAAAATAAGGTTAGCTTTCCGCCTAGAGGAGCTGCTATTTGTTCCCTGGTTGGCGGATTTAGGTTTAAGTCACTGTGGCTGTGTTGATGTAGAGGCAGGTGTTGATTCTGTGCCTCTGTTGTTACCTTGCCACTGTCGTCCTCTGTAGGCACCTCCTCTGGATTGGTTTCTGCCTCTGGAACGTCTATTCCTGCCCCTTTGAGGTCTTGTGGAGTCAGGAAAGGACCAATTTTGGCAGGCCAGTTCCTGCTAAACCTTGGGGTTGAACCTGCAAGAATTCTTTAACTGTCTGGACTGATTTTGCCTTTTCTTCCATTTTTCTTCATAACCTGCTGTGCAGGTGTACCAAACAAACTTGATTTATCCATAGGAGCATCAAGCAATTTAGATTTAACATGATCCGGTAAAGCTTGCTCCTTTAGCCATGCATGCCTTCTAATTACTGTGCCAGTCATGGCTGATCTAAATGAAGCCTCCAGTGCATCATAGCCACATTTTAAAGAATGGTTACTAACCTGCTGTATGTTATTTACCATTTCTAATACATAATTCTTATCAAGAGATTCATCAGTGGTTAGCTTTTTAGTTAACTGATCAAGCATAAACTCTTGGTATTGTATCATGTGAAACTGACAATTTAAAGCTCTAGCTGAAAGAGTGGCTGAAGTGTAAACCTTTTTACCCCATCTGTCTAATGACCTTGCTTCCCTTTCAGAAGGAACAGGGTTTTTAGCTATGGTCGCGGCTACTGCCTTGGGACCCTGGGATATAGTTTCGGGGTCTGCAAGAGGGGCCTTGTAGAGGTGGTGATGAGTATCTGGCACCCTGTAAAATCTGTCTGGTTTGGCAGGGGCTGGGGGTAAAGAATCTGGAGCGGAGCAGGCATCATTGAAAGCATCATCCACCACAGAGAGAACAGGAGGGATAGCTAAGGGCCTGTGCTGTGGTAGGTGCAAAAAAGTCCTAAGTCTTTTCCTGGAGTCTGAAAAATCCTGTTGCTGCCATTGGAACTGTTCTCGCATGGCATGCAAGGTTTCCCCAAAGGAGAATTCTTCTGGAGGGGAAGCAGCTGGAATGGATTCTTCAGCATCAGAATCTTCAAAATTGGAGAAAGGAGCCTCTGGCTGGTCAGTTATGTCTGATTCATCAGCAGAATCATCAGAGGACACTGGCTCAGGGGGCTCTGCCCTAGGTCTCTTTCTGGGGCTGAGAGGCCCTGTCTGGGTGAGATTGAGATCCTCTAATTAATGAAATTAAATCTTCTGGCAAGGTAAGCATTTGAGAACTGGCAGAGGGCCTGGTGGAAGGGGTTTAACAGGCACTGTTTTAGTAGTCTTGGCTGCTTTAGCCCTGGCGAAGGCCTTAATGGACATGGCTGCTGGAGGCCTAGCAGCACCACGTGCTGGGGTAGAGACATCCAAGGGAATGGTGTCTGATAAGTCAGTGGTAAGCACCGTAGTGGGTAAAATTTCTGAGGCCGATTCAAGAGTGTTAGCAGGGACCTCAGTTGTAGTGATAGTTTCAGGTGTAGTTTGATCAGTTTTCTCGGTTTCGCTGAAACCGAGACACTCGCGTTTGCTTAACCATGGTTTCGCCAAAACCGCGGACCGCTGAGTGTCGGTCTTTTCTTTGCGTTTTTGGCAGAATGCGAAGTCGGAGGGTCCGTCGGCATAATGCACGCAAAGTCAGAACCGAAAAACTGTTCTGCAAACTCTGGCCGGCGGCTAAGCGTTCGTCGGTTGCAAGAAGCACAGGACGAACAAGCTGCTACGCCGTGGGCTGGGCCTAAACAGGGCAGGCAGTAAGAGTGGAAATCTTTATGAGGTATTTGTTTCCCACAGGTTAAACAATTATTAACTTTTTCTGACATCGGCTGAGGCAAGAAAGAGTCCCCAATGGGGTACTTAGCTTTAGAAGTCTTCGAAGTAGTATTCGGTAGAAGTAATCTCTGGATCCGACCGACCGGCACTTGCGAACAGCTTCTGCTTCGGGCGCCACGTGGCAAGAAAGACTGAAGAAAATGGCGTTGGCTGATGCTTATATACCCGAAGACCAACAGAGATGACGTCGGGTGAAGTGCGACATCAGCCGAAGCCAGACCCGGACTTTGGAATCCGGCCGACTGAAGGGCTGCCTGACGACAGGACAACCCAGTTGTTATGACTGCAGATGCATCCATGAAGGACATCTGGAGAAGTGTCAGTGGGCAGTAGAAATGAAGGAAGAAAAAAGTAACAGCTAAGTAGCACTTCAGGGACTGCTGAAGTTCAGAGCTGGGGAAAGGAGGTAAAAAAGAGAGGAAAAAAAGGGGAGGGTAGTAAAATATCTGGAGATAGGGCAACACCTAGTGGACAATTCTAGTATTGCAGGCTAGTCTGGGAGTGAGTAAGAATGGTAGCCTACAATAGGAGAGTGAGCAAAAGCGATAAAACAGGAGGGTATCTATACAGGTAGGAGGGATAGATAGAAAAGGTAATGTATGGGGGAAAAGCAAAGGCTGCTGGCTATCCTAGCTCAGGCCTAG
This sequence comes from Protopterus annectens, assembly GCF_019279795.1. Lineage (NCBI taxonomy): Eukaryota > Metazoa > Chordata > Ceratodontiformes > Protopteridae > Protopterus > Protopterus annectens. The sequence continues at coordinate 313,597,701 of NC_056736.1, read as the reverse complement.
GTATACATATATTTTGGTACAGTCAAAAGTAAGTATTTCTTGTAGGAATTATTCAGCAGACATACTTTACTGTTATCCTTGATAAGGGATTGTTGGCTTGATATGCAAGGAGGTGACCCGCTGATATGTGGAGAGGGTTCTTAGCTTCCTGTCAACTAGCACTTGAAGCCCTAGGTGGGTAGAGTTATTTACTGTTATCCTTGATAAGGGATTGTCGGCATGATATGCAAGGAGGTGACCCGCTGATATGTGGAGAGGGTTCTTAGCTTCCTGCCGACTAGCACTAGAAGCCCTAGGTGGGTAGAGTTATTTACTGTTATCCTTGATAAGGGATTGTCGGCTTGATATGCAAGGAGGTGACCCGCTGATATGTGGAGAGGGTTCTTAGATTCCTGCCGACTAGCACTAGAAGCCCTAGGTGGGTAGAGTTACATAGGGGTCGACGCTGGGCAAGGAACAGACAGCAGCCAGAGCTATCCCAAGTTCAAGTTCTGATACTTGTTTTTTTTTAAGTATTGGACTTTGTTTTTGTTTGCAGCCCTTGGGTTGTGTGGTTATTAAAGGTAATTTCTTGTTTGTTACCGCTGAAAATTTGATGGATAGTTTCTAGCCTTTGTTTGCTTTACACCTTTATCCTGAATACCAGTCCTTGGAATTTTCTGCTCTTTCACAGACCAACATGGAAGATGTTCATGGCAACAATTTAGATTGCTGTGCTTTGTTAATAATATGCAGTTTCTTTCCTTACAGGCTCTAAGCAACAATTTCACTTTTGTTGTGTATCTTTGACACCTCACTATGTTACTCCAATTGTTTTACTGCATTCTTTATTTCATTTTGTGTTGATATCTTTTTTTTCTGTTTTGTATGTGCTAGACCAGCCCTCGTGTAGGATTTTTAGTAACTGTACTACTCAACACACTTTTTACAGCATTACACTTACAGGGATCAATTTTTGGAATATCTTTATACTGAGCCTTCATTTCATTTGCATTAACAACTCTTTGCTTTTATTTTGAGCTGTAGTAATAACTATTTTAAATTTTGTAAAAATAGTTCTCCACTGCATTTCTGTTGCCTCTGTTTTTTATAGATTACCACTTGGCATTTGTGCAGCGGTAGCATTGTTGTCTCACAGCAAGAGGTTCTCCCGTTTGATTCTCAGCTGGAGTGCGGGGAGTGCCTTCTGTGTGGAGTCTGCATGCCCTCCCCGTGGTTGGGTGGGCGTTTGAAAGACATGCGTAATGGGCGTGCCTTAGTTGAATGTTGAACGTCGAGCTGGCACCTCGGCATTCGTGAAAAATCTACTGCCAATCATTAGTGGAACAGAGTTCCGCTGTAGCGAACCCTAAACGGGGAAAGCCAAAAGACACAGCAACCACTTGGCATTTATATGACCCTCATACAGCTCATTTACTTTTGCAGTAGATTATTTTTATACCATACATTTTTATCGTCACTTTTGCTGTGAGCTCTCTTGCAAAAACAGAAACTTCCAATACAGACTACCATGCCTTTCAGATTCTGAACCAGGCTCTGTGTAGAAAGCCTGCAGTTGTTTTGCGAACTGAAGTTCATTCCTCTTTATTAGTCTTTTGAGCATCAGCCATTTCCAAACTCAGTATCTCTTGTATATTATCCTTACTCATCTGCAAGACATTGTTTTGTTTAGACATATTGTGATTCAATACACACACACACATAAATCAGAAAACCTCATAATTAAAGACTTTGCATCAGGTACATTAAAAGGCTATGCCTCCAGCAGTTTTATTTTGTGAGTCTGTATGTTTTCCATCCAGTGCAACTCATTTCAATTCAATGTTTCTTTTACTCATTGTAATTCAGATATTTGAACCACAGTTTTGTTCATATCACAAACTGCAAGGCAATTAGTAAGCTCAGACAGACTTTCACTTAGCATATTTACCTGCTCATCTACAGTTGATTCACTTTGTTCAAATACTTATTTGAACAAAATTTCAAACATTTTGCTTTACTTTCCAACTAATTAAAGTGAACTTTCAGCTTTTCTGACCTTCTTCAAAATCAGCCACCATACTTTCTATGTTTGTCAGTTGTCTTTTATATTTGCTTCAATTTTGTATGCAGGTTTCAAGCATTAGCTGGTTTCATTTCTTACATTGCTTCACAATACCACTCTTCTGGTGGTTGCTTTGCTAAAATGTTTTCAGTAACCTGTTGCATTCCCAAGATTTCACTTCAAGGGGTCAAGTGTCTTTGAAATCTTGCTTGCAGTATCACCGTGGAATCAAGCCTCCACTCCATATCATGAAACAAATAAGAAGCAATTACAGCAATCCTTCATTCTGCAGTGCAAAAACCCTTCCCCAGAATTGTACTTTGCATTTCTGTAATGTCTCCTTTAAGTGAGGTATGTAGTAACTTAAAGTCAGTTTGCAGTTCTTGCCAAATTTTCTCTTTATCAGTTTGTAAGCACTCAATGGCCATACAGTTTTCAGATGGACATTTCTTTTGTCACTCAAAATTAAGAAACATTACTTCTTGATCTGCTCTCATGTTATACATCTTTCAACAGCATTTGATTTTCCAGCTACACCTGTAGTACATTCGTTTGTTGTGTATCTAAAAAAAATTTCTTGTTGATGAAGATTGACTTCTACCATATGCTGACTTATAATAATAATAATGTACCTGTGTTAGAGCGTCAGACACGTTTCCATTATACTCACTTTAGTGAGCATAGTACGTAATGTTCAGTATCACCATTATACTCACTTTAGTAAGCATAGTACTTAATGTTCAGTATCACCATTATACTCACTTTAGTGATCATAGTACGTAATGTTCAGTATCACCATTATACTCACTTTAGTGAGCATAGTACTTAATGTTCAGTATCACCATTATACTCACTTTAGTGAGCATAGTACTTAATGTTCAGTATCACCATTATACTCACTTTAGTGAGCATAGTACGTGATGTTCAGTATCACCATTATACTCACTTTAATGAGCATAGTACGTAATGTTCAGTATCACCATTATACTCACTTTAGTGAGCATAGTACGTAATGTTCAGTATCACCATTATACTCACTTTAGTGAGCATAGTACGTAATGTTCAGTATCACCATTATACTCACTTTAGTGAGCATAGTACTTAATGTTCAGTATCACCATTATACTCACTTTAGTGAGCATAGTACTTAATGTTCAGTATCACCATTATACTCACTTTAGTGAGCATAGTATGTAATGTTCAGTATCACCATTATACTCACTTTAGTGAGCATAGTACGTAATGTTCAGTATTAGTCTGAGATACATTTTGATTCTCAGTATCATTTTGCTCTATGCTAGCAGCACCTTCAGATGTACTTAGTTGACTTAATTTCAAATTAAGCACAAACTTACTATCTTAGTTTTGTACATTGAAGCTTACACAGGACCTACTGGCATGCTTGTAATGCAGTATATCCACTTTGTTTTTTCCTCTTCTGCATCTAACCATTTTTGTCTATGTAAGAGCTAATTCACTTTTACTTTTGGGACAAATATTTTTGATTGGTTTATTTCTTTTGGCTTTCACCTTGTAGGTGCGAACTGTATCTCTTTTATGTCACAAAGTATACTAGGTTTCAGTAAAGTTTATCATTTTTTTATCATTTCAATCAAGAATAAGATTCATTACTTATAAGAGCATTTCACATTGCTTTTGGGTCTTATTTATTGGTTTTGCTGTGGTTAAGACCTTGCAAGTTTTTTTTCAGTTTTGATTTCAGTATCAGGTCATAAAGTGCACACATTTTCTTTTAACTTTACTGCAATGCTTCAACATTTTTCACCTTTTAATGGCTTGGTTCTTGATGGAGATGGACCAGAGATGATGGCTGTGAGTGCCCACTGCTTGCATATCCATCACAAAGGGAGGGAGGTGATTCTGATTCACCACTTGAGTGACTTCTAGTAGGTGCACTGGATGTTGCACCCATGTACCATAAGGCTGTGCTGTATTGAGCAACCTGGGAACTCAAAATTATTTCCAGTACTTTTACATCAGTTATCGATTCATTTTTTAAGCAAACTACTTCCCATATTTTGCATTCATCCAACTTCAGTAGTTTCATGAGCATGTGCTTCCCACTGCAGGAACATTTCTAGTATATTTATTTCTGCTGCTTAATACATTTAATATGACCAGCAAACTTTCAACAATTTATTACTAATTTCTTTAGTGTGCAACCTTTCAGCAGTTTCTTATCATTTTGCTAAAACATGCAATCATGTATGCCATTGTACTGCTGTTTTTTTTTCCTGAAATTCTTTAAACTTGGTTTGACAAGAATTGTTTCTCTTACTTTAAACTCAGGTCCAAGGCATTATATCTGATTCTATTTAAGAATGGCAAACAGAATCTTATGTCTTTCTTCAGCACAGTATGGTTTATGAAGCATCAGTTAAAACATCATTTAATTTTGAATTTGTTGTACTGATTTTTAATTAACATAATTCAAACAAAGCAAACTTTATGGCTTGGAAACACATTTGTTTAGAATATACCAAAAAGCAAGCATTTAGTTAGGACTTTATTCAACAATGGTTTCTTTGTGAGCATTGTTCTCCCACCTCCATTTCCTGGCACAATATATTCCAATACAACTTCAACCAACTCACTTTTATTTCACCTGCCACAAATATAATTTCAGATGCTTCTGTGGTAAATGTCAATGCTGTTTTATTAATGCGCTGCTAAACTTCTAGCATCTAGTCAACTAAATGAAGCAAAACAGATGTTCTTCTTTGTGGCTTATATAGACCTTTCTTAACACAAAATGAACTTTTGAGCAAAGAAAGTATTGACATTCAGTCAGTGATATTTCTGTCTTGGTGTGTTGGCTACATCGATTAGAACTTTAGCACTCCAGAAATTTTTTTAAGCAAATAGTTTTTTCCCTTTCCTCTTTTTGTTGGATATATTCCCTATTTAATATAAATCTTGCACTTTAAATTCCTTTTACCTTTCAAAAGTAATAGCACGGCATCAAATTCTACTTTCATTATAAATCCACTGGCATGTTTAGACTTTCTTTCCTTCTACATCTTCGGGAGTTTCATTCAAATGGCAAACATTCTCCATGTTTCATTACTTTCATTATAATGCGTAAACCGCTTGCATTACAAATATTTGACATTCATGGACTGCACAAGGGTTGCATTTACAAAATGAATTTTCAATTTATTCAAGTAAACTTTCACAACATTATACAAGTTTGAGAATTACTTTAAATGTTTTAACACATATGCTACTTTTCAGACTTAAATGACAGAAATAATAAATTAATGTTCAATAATGCACAGTTTTTTTGAACAGCCCTTGCCTGGATACCAGGTTCTTATCTGTATAACTCTGCCAGACAAGTTCCTAACTGGATATCAGACTTCCACCTTTATAACACTTATTGACTGGCTCCTGCCTGGATATCAGACATCCACTTGTATAAGTCCTATATGCCAGACCTCCACCTGTGTTCCTCTGTATTACCTCTATAGTGATGAGCAAATAACACTGTTGTTTCCAGCATCCTTTCTCTTTTTAGAGGAGAAGTACTTCTACTAGTGGTTACTTTGGCTCAGCATTTAAGCCATCTCATTACATGACATATATTTCAACTCTTTCTGGGTCTTCTTGAGAATCATTTTATTTAATGACAGGTCTTCCAACACCACTGCACCAGAATATATATATATATATATATTTACGGAAAGGTAATTAATTTAGATAGATACACGTATATAGGTAACAATATCAACAACCAGCCTCACTTTCACAATTATCAAATGCAACTAGGCAAATAAATAAATAAAATATATTTTATATTCAGTTAGGTACACTGATTAATGTGTAAACACCCAAATGTCAACAATCAAAACATTAACAACAAAACATCTACACTGTGAACATTGACATTCTACTAAGCACATACCGAGCAATACCTTGGAGCACATACAATTTTAAATATAAGAAAGAAATTGCTCGCCCCCGGCACCCTCATGCTGCCTGTTAATTATATACATACTAACACTGAGATCGTACAAGGGAAAGGGCATATTTTCCAAGCTTGAGAATTGTGCAGGCTCATGTACCTGTCAATCAGCTGTGTAGTCAACCAAATTTTGTCAGTTAAACAGATTTTGACCAAAGGTAGAGTTGACAAAATGAAGTATCCCCATATATTTATGTGTGTGTGTGTGTGTGTGTGTGTGTGTGTGTGTGTGTGTGTGTGTGTGTGTGTGTGTGTGTGTGTGTGTGTGTGCAAAATATATATATACACATACATATATGGATGACATCAAACACTGAATGTTCATAAAACTGAAGTAAGAAAGCACAATCATTTTACACCAAAATTAAAATGATCAAAAATAAAAAATAAAACTAATTTTCCTTTGCAGGGGGCAGTCCCCCCTGCACCCTACACATGGGAGCTGTGATCCCATACACCCTACTAATTATATATACCAACATGCAAATTGCACAACAGCAGGGAGAAGGAACTTTCACTCATGAGTATTACATTACAGGTACAAAAAGCTTTTGCTTATATGAGCATTCACTGTTTTGACCTACACCTATATATTATTATGCAATATCAAAGTTAATATACACAGAGACGTTTGGGAGTATGGGTTGCAGAGAGTACAGGGGGAAGTGCAAGGTGGCTTGTCCTGCTCAAAAACACTTATCAAATATTTTGTAGAATTGTGTAAAGCACACTGTTTTTGCCATTTTCAATGGGTAAGACACTTGATCATAACTAGGAATATTTGTGACTACGTAAGTTGCAGTGTTGATGATCAGACAAATACTTATTAATAGATAGATCGATAGGTATATCAGCATTTCATACATGCAGACTTGAACTGGTCAGTGCATATCATATTAAATACATGGAATATCAGTAGTACAATAATTAAAATTTGATGGGATTTTATTAATTTACATAAAGCTGATTGTAACACTATGCACTGGTATGTATTTTAATGCTAGTGGTAGTGGTGTGGAGGTAGAAGTACTTTTTCTAGGCTTTTATATCATTTCAAGGCTAAGGAGATACAGCAGAAAAGCCCTAAATCCAAAACATGGTAATTCTGCCCTTGGGATCTCGACAAACCTCTTGAAGGTGTATATATTCTTTATTTGCTTATCTAAAATCTAGAAGATTCATAAAAGTTCAAGCTCAAGAACTGTCATTACCTAGCTTAATGAATATCAACCATGCAGGATTACACATCATTGTAAAACTCTTTAGGTTTAATTTGAAATCATTTACAGTCAGTGATTTTCTTTATCGGTGCAAGCTTGATTCAAAGTCTTTACCTTCTTTTTGACCTGTGAAGCAGTAGTACTGAGTGTTATAAGGTCAGGGTATATAAAATCCATTTCAAGTGCCAGAACCTGCCTATTCCCTGAACTTTAACCTAAATGAAATTGCCTGTCTAGTGGGATTAAAATAGTTTAACTATAATGACACATACACAGACTGAAATAACCCAATATTCACTGATGGGCTTTGTGAGATTGGCAAATAATGTGGATGTATCAGTCAAATCAGGCACATGGAATGCTGAAAGGTATAATTACATCCATCAGCATCTGAACCTAGGTAGGAGTCTTTCACAACCATGAACAAAAAGAATATTGTATGGTAATCATAGCAGGACACACAGAGGATCAGTGGTTTAGGCCTGTTGTATACTGACTGCATCATATCTAATTTAAAGTGATTTCAGAACAAAGAACTCTGCATAAACTGTAGAATAAATACACAGATTTTCTAAACGAGGAAATTCGGTAGGTTGGAATATCAGGGGAACTGAAGTTTTAAACCGTTAAGCCATAGTTATTGTAATGTAATGTGAAATAAAAACATGTATGCTCTTTAAAGTACAACACTCATGAGCTATCAACAAAATAACAGTCAAAGAAGGGATTATTCATTCTTTTAAAATCATAATTAGTAGCTGATACTGAAACAGCAAGAAAACTACTGAAGCAGTGTGTTAAGTCATTTCAGATAATGAAGGAATAAGCTCTCATACTGTCATGCAAACAGACAGGTATCTCATGGCCTTCCAACACCAGCATGGTCAATAACCCTAGATATATGAAGATGTGTCTAAAGAAACATTGATCAGAAACATTGACATTTTTTTAATCTGGTTTGACAGTGGCTACAGTGCCAGTGCATTTTCCATCATCACTGCACTACACACTATGTAAATCCTTGGTGATTTTTTGAACTCTAGAAAAACCACCAGTGTAGTTCAGATTGATACAGATTTCATTTATTTGAGGGTATCAGGCATTCTTGTATACATGTACACAACTCATCTAAATCAGGAATAGGTTGTGCTGTTTTTTGATCAAGCCAAATGTAAAAGTAGGCCAACATCATGTTAACCAGATTAGCGAACAGTGAATACTCAGTTTCTGATGTCTGATGTCTACAAGCGGAGATATACCATTCCATGACTTCCTAATCCCTCCACAGCGTGAGGTCATTAGAAAAGCACAAAAAGGGGTGAGGTGCCAAAATTCTGAAGGGAGGTTTTGGTAGTATTTACATGTAAACCAATAATGCAGTAGTGTCCAACCCGCGGCCCGCGGGCCGCATGCGGCCCTCAGACCTCTTCCATGCGGCCCGCAACCCTTAAATTAAAGTTTTACTTTTTTCCGTTTTTTTTAAATGCTTGCGACCTTTCCCTGGTGTGCGCATGTAAAGCACCCTCCCATTACTTTTGGCCCGATAGATGTATTTGCGGCAAGGAAGAGCTGACTTCGTCCTGTAGCTGTTGCGCATGCTGAAAAATACCCTTCCGTTCGTTTTCGGCCAGTAGATGTATTCGCGGCAAAGAAGAGCTGAAGGAAGACGAGACCATTGCGCGAAGAAAAGCTGAGAGAGAGAGAGAGAGAGAGAGAGAGAGAGAGGGATTTGTCATTTTTACACAGACACCAGGTAAGCTAAGTATGTTGTAGTAATCTTTACTGTAGTCATTAAAATCCTTGCACACCTAAAACTATCTTACAAACTGTCATTTATTTTTAAGTCTATGTTGGGCCATAGAAACACTCTTATCCACAAAGCTGAATATGATCTACCTCTGGTAACAGTTAATTGCAGCTTAACACACACAAACTAAAAAAAAGCTGAAAATAAAATGTGGAAACTTACACTCCTGTCTGATGCACACAGCCACATTGTGACACTAAATTTAAAACATTTTCTGCAGCAGACAGTATAGAAATGGGCTACATGGTTATTTAGCACCAAAATGCAACCCCAAAAAGAACAATATTAGGGAACAAATAAAATTCAACAAGGGGTAGTCACAATATGACTTTACTTTGGTCAGGCCACTCTTTTAATTAACCACAGGTGAAAGAGAATTCTTTAACCAGAGCACAGCACATGGAATCATCCTCTAAGTGGGGTAAGGAAACAACAACACTGAAAGGCTTCAAAGTTAAATTGAAACAATACTTACTTAATAATATCAGTTGTATCTGCATTCAGAATATTGAATAACAATGCATAAGAACAAAACTTAATCTTGTACAACTGAATAAAACTGTGATTAATAATTAGAAGCAGGAAGCTAATGATCTTACATATGCTCTGCTGTAAATATCATTGAAGTGTTAGTGTTAGTCTATGTGTAAATATGATGTTACAAACACATGTGCTTTACTGGCTAACCCCATTACACTCCAGGGCCCAATACTTTGACTTAATGGTCTGCAAGCTTCTGGTATCTATTTATGTAAATTAGTTTCTCTTTGTATATATTGTTTTTTATCTTTTACTACTACTTCATTGGAGACTGGGTTGTGTGTGAAAAGGGTAATTTTATCCACCACCTACCTGTTTACCAAATAAATAACTACAGAAAGAAATAATTTATTGTTGTGTCTGCAAATAAAAATGTTAGAGCTGATAATCATGGATCTAATCTAGACACACATAGCCTTCTTAATGACCATTTGTATAGCAGGTGAATATAAAGAGCTAACCCAGCGACCATAAGCTAAATCCGCCCTACCTATAGCTTTCTTTCAGGTTCACAGTGAGGACATCATTGATGGTAGGTAGACACTTCTATCAGCAAAGCACTGCACTATGATTTATAGAACTAGTATAGATGCTTGTGTTGCACAGCTGAAGAACAGAGCTAAAAAAACTAGGAATTTAATGAGCTGTATGATTCCATAATAAGATACAGAATAATTTGTATATAAGAAATAATGAAAAAGTGCCTACTTAGTAAGATAAACTGACCTAACCTTATCAAAAGCTGGGGTGTTTGCAGAGTAAGTAAAATTATTGGTGCACAGTTGAAAGTTTTAACTGAGAAAAAGATAAAATGTTAGTGAAAACACAACAGTATAACATTAAGTGAGGATATGCAGTTAAAATAACAGTGAATATGAAAAGGATTGATATTGTTACTTTGCAATGTTATGTAAACATTATTTGCATGCTAGATGGAAATGCAGTGGCAAAATTGTGTACCTCGATATATACAAGTGAACACAATTTGCAGGATTATTGTAATTTCAGCATGGATGGAGTTATAAAAGGAGACATTTTTATTAGCAGATAAAATAGATCAGGGCTGGGAAAGTGACACAGCCTCATTTTCACTTCAAGGGATGGTTATAAGTTGATTCAGAGTTTCTTTTTTCCATATTGTGGACATAAGTTTAAATATAATAATTTATATATCAAAGTGGAATGCAGTTGAAATTCAGGGTTTCTAAGACGTCACATCATTCTACATATCTTGTTTAGGGCTGAACAGAAGACTGTTAAGGGAAGGCAATATTCAAGTTTTGGGATTAATTACTCCCTTTGTAATTACTTGGTGAATGTCAGTGGTGAGTAATGTATTTATTTTGTAGGATATTTTCTTTGTTTATCTTTGCCCCCATTGTCAAAAACCACAAAATATGGAGACACTTTCTGTATTAAAGACGTTTTTTTTTGCTCTTCAATGTGAGAGATCTTTTTTTTTTTTTTTTTTTTTTTTTTTTTTTGGTCCTAAATTGCCGTCTACATGATATATTTTACATGCGGCCCCCAGACCAATTCTGTTGACTCAATGCGGCCCTTGCAACTGAAAAGGTTGGACACCCCTGCAATAATGGTTTCCACATTACCTGTCTCTTGCACTATAGTTTCTATCTTGTACAGTGATTAAAAATATCTGCCTACATTCTAACATTCCGACTGGTACCATTGTTATGTGCAATGATAAATCGGGACCACCGTGGCTTTGTTAATGGTTGGGAGATACAAAATGCCATTTAAAAGGGTCTATATTAGATCCATGAACAGTTAAATGTTCAAATCTCTAAAGGTCGACCTTTAGAAATTGAAAAGTTAAGCATTCAAATTTCTTTAAAAATAAAAAAAAAATCACAAGTGAAAAAGAAAAACTAAAGGGTTTAAGCAAGGGGGCAAGCCCCCCTGCACCCCCCCCCACACTACTTAAATATACCAACTCCAAGTTGCGCTACAGTGTAGTTCACTGAAGTGCGATCTCAGAGTTGGTATATTTAAGTTGTGGGGGGTGTAGGGGATGCAGGGGGGGCTTGCCCCCATGTTTAAACCCTTTCCTTGTATTTTTTTTTTAATTTATTTTTTTACAACTTTGCATGGCAGTATCTCGAGATATATTTCTTTATGTCTCATAAGCTTCCAGAATGTTTAAATGCTGCAGTGTAGTTTGCCAGCAGTATGACAATATTATGTGTGACAAATGAGAACATATTTTCTGGTTATGTTCCAGAATGAAACCTTTTTAGAGATATATGTTGGAATGCACTGAATAGGATCATCTGAATTGGTGACAGACTTAGGGCAATCAGACTCCAGTGTAATGGTAGAGCAGTATCCATAATCTCTGCCTATACAGCAGGGTTGTGAAGGTGAGGAAGAGAGGGCATTCAGACAACAACAACAACAACAACAAAAGATGGAGAACAGGTTGTTAGAGGCATATTGCTATTGTGTGCTGACAAGACATATTCAGAGGTGCCTGATTGAGGTGTAGCAACAAATATCTTAAAATAGTCCCATAAAACTGCATTTGGCAACGTAGTGCTTTTCTAACCAGACATTAACTGGGATTATTGGTCAACAGTAACCCCTTTTCAAAGAAGGCCTCAGGAAAAAGTCTCTAAGAATAATAATTTGTACTACAGTTCTAAGTGCAGATGTTCATCACACAATTTTACAGTGTATAAAGACAAAGATTAAGCATGTCACATATGTACATGTGAAACAGATAGCCACAAGTAGCAAAGAGCAAAAACTTGACTTAAATAGTAAAAGAATGTGAAAAATGTATATATTATTTTCATAATATTAGCTGCACAGTAAGTAGGTAGGTAGGTAAGTGAAAAGCTTATTTTGAAAAATAGGAAAATGAAATGAGGCAGTGAGGAACGACCGAGAGAAGAGCCAGGAAAGAAGATAAGATAGGTAGGTTAATAGTATTGCAGTGAAAAAGAAGAGTTATAGCTGAGATATTGCAAAGGGAAGCAGATTGTTTATATTATGTAAGTATTAAGCAGGCAGAATGGATACTACTTGATATATAGAAAGGTAGTTTGGATGGGATGCAAATAAAAGATATTAATGCTGTCATGACATAGGGCAGAGCAGCTATGCTGTAACACTGCTTGATTTCCATCTGTAAGAAGGGCAGCTTGTACATTATTTCACCCTAGTACTAATTACAGAATGCTGAGAAGAAAAAGGCTTACGAGCCTGTGAGGGAGATGTGCAATTAACAAACTAGCAATGCTCAGCCAGAAAAGCAACAATAGAGTGTAATTTTGAAAGGAAATCAGTAGGTTCAAGTGAGATTTTAATATGAACATTGCTCCTGTCCCCATCAGCTTGGGGTACTGCACACTGATAGACCCACCCATGGTATTTTATATATATTTATTTTATCACAGTATTGTACCTCAGAATAGAGGAAGTATTGTGATATTTCACAGTCTCAGACTTTGTTTGTATGCCACCAGTTGTACCCCTGAAGTTCAACAGTTCTGTGAATTGCAGTTAATGTTATTCAGGATTTCAACAGATGCCCACGTGGTTTCCACCTTTGAAGGACCTATGCTTTTTCTGCTTCCCCAAGATCTAAAAGTGAAGGTCTTGTGTGACATAATATATAAAATAAATGTGTGTGTGTACATTTAAGTCTAATACTTTTTGTTGCAAACTCACATCACCAAGACTAAAAGGACCATGAAAATACATCATCGTCATCATCATCAGCCCCCTTTTCCCTATTTTCTACACGGGGTCAGGGTATTGTGTTAACTGTCGCCATCTCTCTTGATTCAGTGCCATTTATCCAAATTATTTTGAAGAGAGTGAAGGATGGGCTTTGTTTTACAAAGATGGGAAGTTTATTCCATAGACGAGGTACACTTTGGGATATGAATCTGTCTCTCTAGCAAGTTCTGTTAGAGTCACAAATAAGGTTCATGTTCATGGACTGCATAACCCTTGTACAATTTTTCTTGTGAATCTGTAACATTTTCATTACAGCTGGATCAGAGAATGCCATGTAGATCAGGCATAAGTTGCCTCACAATAAACTATATGAAATGGAGTAAAGGTATGGGATGGGGTCCTTTAGTCAGTCTTCATAAGTCGTGTGTCCTACTCTTTGTAATTTTTTAGTGAGAAACCTCTGGGACCACTCCAGTTGGTGCAAGTGCCTGGTTAGGTACACACAGAAGGGAGCAATTTACTTGATTATGGGCCTGATGAGGGCCAAGTACAATGGCACTATGACTTCCCTTGATCTTGATACCATGTCTTTACTTATAAGCTGAGCCATGCAGCAGGATTTTCTCACTACCATAGCTACCCAGTTGTCAATGTTTAGGTTACTATCTGCGTTCCTAGGTCCCTCACCACTGGGTCTACTGTTAGGGGTGTACTATCAATATTATAATTTGCAGGGATATCTGATTTACCTAAGGGTATGATTATGCCTTTTTTAGCATTTAGTGTCAGACCATAATTTTGTCACCAGTCATTTTTAATTTTAGGTCTGTTTGTAGGATGTCAACATCATTTGGAGATTCAGTGATGACTTCCAGATTACAGTCATTGGCAACTTGGTGAACCAGAGGCATCCAACACTGGCCTTCATTTCAGGGAAGTATATACCAAATAGGAGGGGGTCCCAACACTGAGCCATGTGGGACACTGCTTTTAACAGGTTTCTTATCAGAGGTAGATTCACCTATCCAGACAACATGTCTCTAACCCAACACGTGTATCTGTGATCCCCAAGTGGGGGGATTGTGTCGAAAGCTTTGGCCAGGTCTAGATAAGCAGTGTGTACCATTTTACCCTCATTCATGGCCAAGGTGATGTTGTCAAAGAAGACTACCAGACTGAGCAAGCAAGACCTCCCTTTGACAAAGCCAATTTGGATTTGGTCCAGTGTTTGGAGAGTTCCTATGTTATTATTGATCGTGTCCATGTTAATTCTTTCCACGGCCTTGCAGATAAGACTGGTCAAGCTTATCAATCTGTAGTTCCCTGGGGCAGTTTATGGATCCCGCTTTTGCAGAGGGACAACTGTTGCTATCTTCCATTCCTCTGGGACAAAGCCCATAAGTTAAAGAGGGTTTCTAGTGCCTTGAGTCTGTTCTAAGCTATTTATGAAGCACTCTGGTATGTTGTTGAGACCAATGGAGGCTGTGTTTTTGATATGGCGAACACAGTAAGAACCTGTTCCCTTTTAATGACTGGTAGGGGGGTTGGTTGCAGGTATTTCTTGTGAAGTGGTGTGGTAGGAGGTGATGGGGAGAAGTCTGAACTGAACTTGTCAGTCAGCAGGTTTGTTATATTTCAGGCTGGATGTAACTTATGCTGTTCATGATTAGCTCTGTACATTGCTGAGTGTTTCCCCTGAAGTTACAAACATAATTAAAAAAAACCTTAAAGTTATCATTCACCTGGTAGACTATCTTTGTCTCATATTTGCTTTGGCAGATTTGACCAGCTCCCTAATTTGTTTGGTTAGACAGGTGAGTGCCTTTTTGCACCATTTTGTCTATTCCTTCTTGGCATTGGAGATAATTTTTTTCCGTCTTTTTGAATAGCCTATTTATGCTAGGGGTCCACCAGGGTGGTTTATTTTGCCAGTAATCATAGGTTTGACTCAGACAGGTGCTTTCTCCTCTATGCAACTATGAAAGTGGTTGTACAGTGCTTTTGCATACAGCTCAGAGTAGGCCTCTGTGACATATGAATTCTGAGGGACTTGGAAGTTTAATAAGCTGTCAGTCTGAGGTAACTGGCCTTAGCAAAGTTATTAACAGGTCTTGAGTGTGATGCCCCACTCCCTGCTGATTTTATATATATATACATACCAACTCCGAGATCACACCACAGTAGGGAAAGAAGCAATACCATGATCTCCATTGTGCCATGATCCCACCCATTTGATGATATGTCTCTGTCCTATTTTTTGAGTCTTTGGGATTCCATATTATGCCATTCTCTCATGTGAGCATTTGACAATGCAATGGGAACTGACATATATGTGTGCGTGTGTGTGTGTGTGTGTGTGTGTGTGTGTGTGTGTGTGTGTGTGTGTGTGTGTGTGTGTGTGTGTTTTACATCTGTTAGTGTACTAAACCAATAGGTAAGAAATGCTTTGATCTGGCTGATATGTGCACGCTAGCATATACACACACACACACACACACACACACACACACACACACACACACACACACACACACACAGTGTCTTAAGACACTGGAGTCAGAAATGCTAATATAATATTTTAACAATTCTCAGCAGGAATGGTAGGTGACATAAAAACTTTTGCCATGCTGTGTTCAGAT